>NC_090941.1:1070471037-1070771037 GCF_040938575.1 Ambystoma mexicanum
GGCAGATGGTGGCCAGGTGCAGCATTGCTGAGAGAGAAAGCAGATCAGAAAGGGAGAGGAGAGGGAAAGGCAGAGGCGAAGAGGAAGGTCTTGAGGAGCTTCCGGAACCGTAGGTGGGTTTCCTCAAGTTTCAAGGTGTCAGGTAGGCAGTTCCAGAGGGAGGCCCCCGCAGAAGACAAAGATCTACCACCAGCTTGTTTCTTTGAAAAACGACTGACCCTGAGGGAGTTGGAGTTAGAGGAGCGAAGGGCTCTAGAGGGGAGGTATTTACGGAGGGATAGTTGAAGGTAATTTGGACCCAGGCCTCAGAAAGCCTTGTGGACAATGCAGAGGGTTTTACATTTAATCCTAGCAGCCACAGGGAGCCAATGAAGGGATTTCAGAGCTGGAGAGATACGATCCCAGGGCTTGAGGCCAAGGACAAGTCTCGCAGTCCTGTTCTGGATTAGTTGTAAAGGGCAGAGAGTGGAGGCAGGTAGATTTAGAAAAAGGCTGTTACAGTGGTCCAACCTAGAGAGAATCAGAGCTTGGGAGACAAGGAGCTTCTGAGGGAAGGAGAGGAAAGGAAGAGTACCTTTAAGGAGGTGCAGTAAGAAGTTAGACTTTTTGGAGACATCAGAGATGTGTGCGGAGAAGGAAAGTGTGGAGTCACTGGATATGGAGAGGGGGAACTGGTACATGTGGGACAATGATATTTATTTTTTTCTTTTATGTGGTCCTCCACAAAATGTTTCAAAAGATAGACATTTTCCATGAGCATGTCCATTTGTTGTTCCATGCGCTGCAGAGTATTTTCTAATGTCTCTTTTGATGTATTATTTTTTTTTTTTAAACAAATATTTTTATTCAATTTTCCAATTTATAACACATAGACCAGCATTGTTAAAACAGTTCGATAAGGTTCCTCCTAAATTCATTCAACAATAATAAGCATAACAGTGGGTCATATCCTAAATTCATTAAACAGTAATTAAACAATAATCGACCTCCCCCCCCGCATCGTTTAACAACCTCATTTCATAGTCCGACTTAACTTAAGATCTAGTATGCATCATATGAGGGTACATTCGGGAAGTACTTTGCCCGCAACAATGAATTCTAACATAAGTTTCTCATTGTGAATCTTTACAATTCATTGCCTTCCCCGCTTCTTCTCCTCGCCAATGTTTACTGAAGCGTTAATAAAACCCGGAGTTCATCTGAAGACATTGTGAATGACATCTCTGTTCATCTCAATTAATTACATCTAGAGCTTATTTCGAAATTGTCCACGCTTCACCAGCTGTAGCAAGTTAAAAAGCTTTCGTAAGTGAGTAAATTCAACATTTGTCCTTAGACCTTACCATTTTGGTATTGTTTCAAAAAGTAATTGAGCTTTTAACCAACTTTATATGTACAACACCAATATCACCTACAGACGTTGTATAGGTCTGTGTTGTATCTTAGTGCAAGTCAATTCTAAGGCTGTTTCTCAGTCTTTGGCATTACCGTTTTGGTCTAGCTTCCAGTAATAACTTAATTTTTAAACCAATAATTAATTATTCGATTATCCTATGTATAGACCAAGCTCAGCAGTGGTGAACGGACCTATAAGGTTCCTCCTGAATTCATTGAACAGTAATAAACAAGTCAATAAATCGCTTCATAAATTCATTAGGTGAATATTACAGCCACACATCCACCTTAGGCCTCACCATTCTAGTATTGTTTCAGGAAATAATTAAATTTTAACTGCAACCATTCAACAACCCCTCCCCTAACTCCCTTCCCCCTCCCAGCCCTTTGTTGACATGGATCAATTCTTCTGCTGACTACTAGCGTTATTATGCGCTAAAAGGAGGGCTGCTTACTTTTACTTCCCCTCCCAGCCCCACCCCTCTTAACCCCCCATTATTGTTCATATCACACAAAAACCTCGGTTCGTGAGCAGAACAGTTCCATGAGCCAACCCCTCAGCCATAGTCTCTGCAAATTTTGTCTGATGTGAATATTTATGAGGATACAGGGTTTAAAGTATTGAGACTCCCTCTCTCCCACATAATCCTGACGGAGTTCCCATATGGCCGAGAATTTCAGATAGGTCCCTGATTTTGTGGCGCAGATGTTCTCCATTGCCATGACCCCCCACACTTTCACCCACCACCATGGAGCTGTAGGGCCTTCCACTATTTTCCACCGTTGGGCCACTGTCATCCTTGCTGCCATCAGTAAATGGGTTATGAGGGCCGCCCTGTTCCCTGAGGCCGCATATTCCCCCTCTACTACTGCACCCAGCAGAATAACTTTTGGGGACCATGGTAGGTTGGCGCCCGTTATGTCTCTCATAAGGCTCAGTATTTCTTTCCAGTACACTTTCATCCCTGGGCATGACCACCACATATGGAACATATCCCCTCTTTCCCCACACTGTCGCCAACAGTCTGGAGGGTACATGGGGATCATTTTGTGTATTCTACTTGGGGGCATATACCAACGATAGCAGAGTTTGTATGCCGATTCTTTAATTGCCGTGGATTTGGATAGTTTATTGGCCCTCCTCTGAATTTGACTCCATTCTTCCTGCGTGATCTCCTCCCCTATGTCCCGCTCCCATTCCTTCCTGTATTGGAGGGTGTCTTCGATTTGCACCCTGTCCAGGAGCTTGTGTAGTCTAGTAATCCCTTTTGTGGTTGTCCCCTCCCGTATTGTTAGTTCTAGGCCTATTGGGGGTCTCAACCCGGCCTTCTTAACCTCTGGATGTGAGATCCAGTGACGCAGTTGTGTATATTTAAATCTGTCATTTTCGCTAATGACAAATCTTTGTTTACAGGCTTCGAAGGTGAGTGGGGCACCATCCTGGTACAAGTCTTGTAGGGACAGTGTGTCCGCATCCTTCCAACCTTCCCAGAAACTTTTATGAAGCCCAGGCGAGAAATCTGTTATGTGCTATGGGGGAGAACGGACCCAGACCTTGTCTAACCCCACTGCCACGGATAGCCCTATCCCAGCTGTGTAGTGTCGTCTTAGTGGCCTCTAATAGGATACCCCCCTTATCTGGAGCACTTGGCTTTAGGAATGGTAGCATATTTAATGGGATATCGGTCGCGGTCTGTTCTATTTTCCCCCATCTAGGAAGAGGGTCTCGACCCGCCCATATCAACGCTGGTGTCAGCTGAGCAGCTAAGACATATCTCCCCATATCTGGGACGCCCAGCCCTCCAAGAAGCGTGGGTCACATCAGGATCCTTCTTTGGATCCTTGGTTTCTTATTTCCCCAGATGAATTTAAACACTGCCCTCTGTAGTTCCTGAATTAGTCTTGGGGGAATCTCCACCGGAGTTGAGCTGACTACATACAACAATCTGGGCAGCAGGGTCATTTTTATCGCCGCTATTCTTGCGAACCATGATAATTCCTGGGCATCCCACCTTTGCAAGTCTTCCTGAAGGCGCTTCCATAAAGGGGTGATGTTTGCTTTCAGCTGATTCTTTACTGTTCTCGTAATATGGATCCCCAGGTATTCCAGGGACTGCTTTTCCCACTTTAGGGGGTAATATTCTTTCAAGCGGTGCTATGTCCCCGCTACTTTCGGTTATATTCAGCGCTTTAGATTTTGAATAGTTTATTGTAAACCTGGATGTCTTTTCAAACCTCGGTAATTCGCTAATAAATTCTGGGTAATGTATGTATGGAGTCTGCCATATAGAGCATGATGTTGGCTGCATAGAGCGCTATCTTATTTTGGAACTCCCCGCTGCATACCCCTTTAATGCCTGGGTCTTCCCTAATTCTGCATGCAAATGGCTTCATCGCCATGGCGAATATAAGCGGGGAGAGAGGACACCCCTGTCGTGTGCCTCTCCTAATGCTGATTCTTTCTGAGGTATAGCCATTCACCATGAGTTGCGTAGATGGATGCTGATAGTTTGCTAAAACCATCTTGGTGAATGTCAACCCATAACCGAAGCCCTCCAGTACCAGTCTTAAATACTCCCAGTCTATGCTATCGAAAGCATGCGTGGCGTCGAGCGCTGCTATTGAGAATTTTTGATTCCCCTAACCCCCCAATCTATGATGTCAATTACTCGCCTGACATTATCCTGTGTGTGTCTCCTCCTTACGAAGCCTGCCTGGTCTTCATGTATTATCTTAGGTGGTAATGTTGCCAACCGATTCGCCAATATTTTTGCGTACAATTTTGCGTCTGTATTGAGGAGAGCTATGGGGCGGTAGCTAGTGCATTCTACTGGGTCTATCCCCGGCTTTAGGGGCAATATCGTGGTTGAGTGTCCCATGTCCTTTGAGACTGCTCCCCTCTCTCTGATTAAATTGAAAAGACGGGTGAGAGGGCCAACCAACTGAGTCTGGAAAAGTTTTAGAACCCATTTCCTAAACCATCTGGGCCTGGTGCCTTCCCCCTGGGTAGGGCTGCTATCGCGTCACTCACTTCCTGCATCGTGATTAAAGCTTCTAACTCTGCTTTGTGTTGTTCCGAGATCTGTGGCAGTTTTATAGCCGACAGATAAGATATTTGTTCCGCTGTGTTTAAGTTCTCATTAGTCAGCAGATTTTTGTGAAAGTGAACCATCGTTTCTAATTTCTCCCCGTCCCCTATTTGCAATTGCCCACTGCTGTTTCTAAGCCGGGTAATATTATTGCGCCCCTTCTGTTTGCGCAGTTTAGCTGCCAAAAATGTATTTGCTTCCCCCGTGTATGTAATATGATTGTTAAGTGTTTAGCAATACTTGCACTGTTCGATCTGCTGTGTGATTTTCTAGTTTGGCTCTGGCCTTCTTGAGATCCCGCTAGGTTCTGGGCGTCTGCCGGGACTTGTGGAGTTTTTCAGCATTTCCCACTTCTTCCTCCAATTTACGTGTTATAAGGGCTTTCTCCCTGTAATATTGCGTTGCTTGTGCTATGAATTCCCCTCTAATTACTGCCTTCCCCGCGTCCCACACTACCCTCCAGTCCACCTCCCCATTATCATTTTCCAGGAAATAATTTTTAATGACGTCTTCCATGTGTGTCCTAAGTGCGATATCCCTTAAGATTGTCTCATTTAGCCTCCATTGTGGTCGGGGTCTATTGCCAGTCCCTTGCAGTTCTATGCAGATCATAACTGGGCGTGATCAGTGAGGTATTGGACACCAATTCTATGTTCTTGGCACAGGGGACTAGAATATCCTCTATGCACTGCTGAATAGTGTATGAACTCCCGGTTTTCCGATGGAAAAACCGCCACGTTTCTATCACCTCCAAATCTCTAAAGAGTTTTCCAAGAGCCTGTCGGTTGCGCTGATCTGCTGCAGTCAGGGGCAGTGTCTTATTTTGTGGGTCCATCACACAGTTGAAGTCCCCCCCTATTATCACCCAGCCCTCGCACCATGCTCCCACGTTCTGGAGTAGTTTGGGGATATACTGGTCTTGTTTCTCGTTGGGGACATAAACTGCCATGATTGTATAGGTTTGGCCATTGATAGTACCCTTTAACCCCAAATATCTGCCCTCCTGATCCTTTATTGTTTGCTGTTTATGGAAGCCTAAATCTCTGCTGCAGAGGATTGCCACCCCTTTTGTTTTTGTCTGGCTCAAGGCAAAGAACTGAAGGGTGGTATGATCTGCTTCGCATCCTTTTCTCATCTTTCTGGAGAAGATGTGTCTCCTGTAGGATCGCAATTATCGCATGCATCGCCTCCAGTCTGCCTAAAATTGATTTCCTTTCAGCGGGGTAGTTTAGCCCTTGGACAGTAATCGAGACAATGTTCGCGTCCCCCATTAAACCCTAGGTGAGGATTAACTGCCTGTTGGATCCCATGGTCTGTTTGCTCTAGCTTTCTCTGCTCTGTGCGGCTTGATTGCGGCTGAAGATCTGGCTCTCCGCTTCCAGGTCGAGGCGTATACTCCAGGCCAGTCACGCTGCTTCTTCCAGCTAGTGAGAAAGCCCGCTCCTGGGCCGTCCTCTTCTCGCAGCCTGGCTCCTTCCTGCGATCCACGTCGAGTGTCCTTGCCGTGTCACGCAGGAGTGGCATCCCGCGACTGTGTGGCGCTACTTGGGTTGGCCTGGGATCACCGTTCTCCCACCTTGCGGCTCCCAGCTGGACATGTCCTCGCTCTCCTTCAATTGCGCGTCTTATTTCCAGGGTGGTGGCCCAGGGCTCTGCCGAACATCGAAGGTTCCCGTCAACCAGGAGATCAGGTACCCGAAGTCCAGAGCTTGATGTGTCTTCTAACCACTTAATTCATCCAGCGTCGCTTCCCGACTCGTCAGGGGGGGTTCCCGGAGTACTACTCGGCCAGTTCGCAGATGGGCTTCTCCCTCGACACTTGTCTCTGCTTCAGCCGACCGTCGCTGAGGACTCCCTCTCCCCCTGACACTCCACCTCGCTTGCTGCGGCCGCAGGTACCTCGTTCGCAGCCGTTGCTGGAGCCCCGGCACTCTGATGCTTGGATCACGCAGGTACCCCCTGGTCTATCGTGCTGCTCCGAGCAGGAGATCCCCCAAGCCCTGGCTGTCCTCTTGCCCGCTGGTCGGGTTCCACCACCGGCGCCCGGGTCCTGTACCGATTGCTGTCGCCGTGTCCTGGGGGGCTACAATGGCTCCGTATGCTGCTAATTATTGGCGAATTCTGCTCCGGAGTGCCGCACACCCACATCACGGCCTCCGGTAGGGTAGATCCACCCCCTCCGTCAAATGCGCGCTTCATTTCTACGAGGACCCAGGGATCCGCACCATCAGTCTCAAAATCTCATGTAAACTTGATCCGGATCATGATGTGCTTTCAGACCGCTTATTTTCGCATGGTTGCAAGCTTGTAAGAGCCACGACTTTCCCTTTTTGTCGTTGCCTGCATGGAGGACCCGAGGTGCGTGTCCTCACGGTCCGGCGGCCATCTTGGAATCCCTTGATGTATTATTTTCAATGTTTGTATGGTCTGTTAAAAAGAAATATATATGTTAGGTGCACATAAAGTAATGATTATTAATTTGGTTATGTAGAGAAGTGTCTACCATTAGTATCACTATCTTCAGACATTTCCTCACGTGGGAAATTTTCCTCAAGCAATTCTAAAGTACTGGACATTTCTGTCTCGGTCTCAAAAATATATTACTTTTGCTGTACCTAATACAGAAAGTTTAGAAATATATAAGAACAATGATTCTGGTAAATTGTGTTCTTACTGTTCTGTAGGTCTGCTGTTGCTGCTTGTTGTGCAGTATCTGTGAGGTAATTATTTTGGAAGCATATCTTTTTTGTTTGGGTATATTCCATTTTAGTACATATGGTATTTAAATGGATGGTTGATGTGTTAGATATATAGGTTCCACTTCTTATTTATTATTACATATAATGTGTTTATGCGCTGCTTTTTGAACTTGTACAGTGTTCATATGGCATGATAGAACAATTTAAGATACCCCCTGAGTTTTTGGGTAGTGTTGATGTTGTCCGCGTCCATCCGCAGACATACGCACAGTCCGCGGACATCAAAATCATTAGCTGGGGGTTCAGTATGTTCTATGTTACATGTATATAAAGTAAGGGAATGTTTGATGTCCTGAGTACTTAGCAATGCATGGTGGTGGCGTGAGTTATGGTTGCTTAGCTTACCATAACTAGCGAATTTCAGGAGGTTTTCGGTTTTACTTTGAACCATAACGTCCCTTTAACAAAGATTTTTACTGAATTTCATAGGTTTTTAGTAGTGCAACTTAACCATAACGTCCCTTTAACAAAGTTTTCTTACTGAATTTACATATATTTACATAGATTTGGGACATAAGCAGAATTATTTGCAATCCGACAGAAGAACCGCACCCTCAGGGAGTATGTGGTTATCAGGAAGGGGATTAGACATGCTTAGGAATTGTTTGGCCCGAAGAGCCAGGCTTTAGTTTTGGCTCTAAAAGACCAGAAAGCAGACTCTGCTCTGATGTCAGGAGGGAGGGCGTTCCATTGTTTGGCGGCTAGCACTGGGAAGCTGGCCCCTCCTGCTGTTTTTAGGTTGAATTTGGGGATTATAAGCTGGTTGAGGTAGTTGGATATGGTGGGCCTGTTGGTCTGGTGTCTTGGGAATTTGGCTGTCAGGTACGCTGGAGCTGTATTGGCTAGGCACTAATGAGTGGTGATCAGTGTGCGGAGGGTAATTCTTTCCCGGATGGGTAGCCACTGAGCTTCTCTTCTGAGGGAGGGGATATGGCTTGAGCGTGGAATATTGAGTGCTTATCTGAGGCCATTATTTTGCAGCACTTGAAGTTTGTTTAAGTTCCGTGCAGAGGTCACGATGAAAAGTGTGTTGCAATAGTCGAGCTTTGAGAGAATGAGAGCTCTTGCTAGTGTGATGCAGCTGTAGGTGGACAGGAAGGGCTTACACGCGTTGATCAATTTGTTAGTATAGGCTTTGGTGGAGGCTAAGGAGTTGACTTGTCTATTAAGTGTCAGCGTGGAATTAAGATAAATACCCAGCGTTTTGACTTCCCTCAAGACTTTAATGATATTCCCGTCAATGTTAAAAGACTAATTTATTTAAACGAGTTTGAGAACCAATGAGGAGTAACTCAGTTTTATCATCGTTTAAACAAAGGCTATGAGTGGCCATCCAAGCTTGAATCTCTAGATAGATGTTGTTAATCAGTTTGGTATCTTTAGAGTGACATCCAGTGAGTGTGACGATCTGGGTGTCGTCTGTGTAGTTGGTATACGTGACACCCAGATTATCGAGGCGGTCGAATAAGAGTTTGGTGAAAATATTATAGAGTGTGGCCGACACACAGGAGCCCTGAGGGACACCACAGGTAATGGGCACTGGTGGCACTGAGGCTGTGGGTGAAAAGACCCTCGTGGCTCTGTTGGAGAGAAAGGATTTGATCCAGCTGGCTGCATTTGGAGAGAAGGCGGAACGCTGATGTAAGGTGTTGAGTGAGAATTTCATGGTCTACCAAGTCAAATGCAGCTCGAAGAGCAGGAGAATGGCAATCTTTCCTCTGTCTTTAAGCTCCTCCACCTGAATCTTGAGATCTAGCAGTGCTGTCTATGTACCATGTCTGGGTTTAAAACCGGATTGACGAAAGGCCTAGTTGATAGTTGTCTTCAAGGTGTTTTTGTATATGTATATAGGCTGCGCGGTCCAGGTTCTTAAGAAGGAACGGGACCGTTGTTCAAGGCCTATAATTAGTGGGTACATTGGGGGCTAAGTTAGGTTTTTATAGTGGGGCCATGACCCAAGATTCCTTGAGATTGATGGGTGCTGCACAGTTTTTGAATGATGCATTTATCAGTGGTGATAAAAGGGTCTAATTCTCTTGCTTTATCTTTGACTGCAGCGGGGCACATGTCACCCTGACAGTTAGATGGTTTGATTCCTGAGAAAATATTTTCCACATCTCTAATGGAGATTTGGGAGAATTGGAAGGGGGCACACAGTGGAATGTTGTGCTTAGAGTCTTTGAAAGAGTGTAAGTTAGGAGGTAGACTGGCTATTTTGGTGTTAATTTTGGATTGTAGGAGAGCTATCTTATCTGAAAGGGCTTTTTGGCTATTTAGACACCAGGTCTCATCTTTAGAGCAGTTGTCAATAATAGGGGCAGAGGATTCTAATTCTCTCAGGATGGTAAAAAGTTCCTTGGAGCTAGATTTAGCATTCTGGATTCTTTCATTATGCATTTCCTTCTTTGTCCTAGTGATAGTTTTTTTTTGTAGGCAGTGGCAGTATTAGTGATAGGAAGCAACAGAGGGAGGAGTAAGTCCGGGGTAAGGTTGCGCTTATTCGTTGATAAGGTGGGAGGGACTGTAGTGGTATTGGAAGCAGAGGGAGTTTTCCCTGGATGGAAAAGGTGATGCAGTGGTGGTCTGACCATGGACAAGGTTCATTGTTGAGTATGGTGGTGGTGCAGTTAAGGTCGGCCAACCAGTCCAAGGTTCTGCCTTTATCGTGTGTGGGTTTGAGGATGCAGGAATTGAATCCTATTTGGGAAATGGTGTTCTCTAGTGCAGTGGCGTTGGTGTCTTTGTGGTCGTGTAGGCCTAGATTCATGTCTCCTAGGAGGATGATCTGAGAAGCTGGCTTTGTGTTTTGGGTGAGGAGGGAAGAGATGTCTTCCTTGAAAGACGAGATGGGGCCAGGTGGGCGATGTGAGGTTCATGAGTATGGTACTAGAGTGTGATAGAGGTAGTTTGACTGAGAGTAACTCTGCAGAAGGGAAGTGGGAGCTGGTAAATTCTCTGAGACCTAGGTGGGCTTGGGCGATGAATGCTACACCACCTCCTTTGCCTGATGTTCTGTCTGCTCTAATAATGGTATAGTTATCGGGTAGTGCTAGTGCTAGGGATGGACCTGATGCTTGGTTGAGCCATGTTTCAGAGATAGCAAGAAAATCCAGTTGGTTTGCGATGATGAGGTCAGCAATGTCAGAGGAGTGGGCTCCTAGGGAACGGACATTAATCAGGGATCCTTTGATGTCAGGTGGGACAATAGTGGTGTGTTTGATTGGATTGGTTTGTCTGTGCGTAGCATCAGTAGTAGGAGTGTTAATGGGATCTGATGGGTAGTGTAGTTTCTGGACAGTACTTGGAGGTGCTCACATAAAACGGGACCCTAGTCTGCAATTGCATACACTGAGTGAGCATGGAATAAGTGGTGTGGGTGGGGTAGCGAAACAGAGAATCCATTCTTCAGGGGTGAGGTGGCTGCATGTATCCAGGCGTGGGAGACCCATGGCTGGGGTAATGTAGGGCAGATGTGTGGCTACAGTGCTGAGGAGCGTTAAAGGAAGGAGCTTAAGCGCAAGAGCTACAAGGAGAGGGCTGGCAATTTGTGCGTGCATATCTGTGTCAGCGGTGATGATAGGCGTTATACTGTGGTTGACACTGGCAACGACAAACAAATGAAAAGATACTGGGGTGCAGGTGGGTACGGTTAGGGGGGTATCATAAGCCTTAAATGCAGTAAAGGGCAGCAAGGTAGGGCAATAAAAACTGGTCACACACAATATTTGCACATTAGGTAATAGCAGAAGGTATCACATGAGTACGTTTGAATGGAAATGGGTGGCAGTAGATGCAGGTAACCCAAACAGTATGAGCACAAACAGTAATACCTCAGAAGATGTGATCAGGCAAATTAAGTGTATGGGGCAGTAGGTACTGGATTACTAGGTACAGCTTAACTATAAAGTGTGACAAATAAATTGTGGGGCCACATTGTTTGACCAAAGAGGCATTTCTGTTGCAGGCAAAGGCTACTCACATTAGAGGCAACTTAGTAAATCGTTGGTGATATCCAGGTGGACTCTGGAGCGCAGTGTGAGCGTGGGGCAGAGTTCGATGCCCTGGTCCCTGACAGTCCTGGACAGGCACAGACAGGTAACGGCCTTGTTCGGGAGGCCTTAGTCAAGCGAGGCTGGCTTCCGCCTCTGGTCGCTCGTTATTGGCTTAATAGCCTTGGTGAATCAAGTTCTCGCGCCTTGAAACACTTGTGTATAGGCGTGTTAGAAATGCCATATCATATCATATCAAGTTGCTAGGCAACAAGGTGTGCTTGGGAATCTCCCACAAGTATGGAGGAAAGGGACGGGATGTAGGCGTATAACAAAGTTACTCACCATAGTGACTACCTTACTCCTAGTCCATAGTCCCCTTTCCTCCATACGCCCGCCCGTCATCCCTTCTAAAAAGTATCCTCTATTATTTCTTAAATGGTCTCAGACCTGGTGATAGAAAAGGACTGAAGGGCGATGCGTGGGGCGGAGCTGAGGAGGGCGGGGTTACAGCCACGTGCGGTACCCCGTGTAAAAATAAAAGAAGAACAAAACAAGTTTTGATGCTTTTTTACAAAAGTGCTCCGGTCCCGTCCCGAAGGACGGAATGTCCCAGAAGTATGGAGGAAAGGGGAATATGGACTAGGAGTAAGGTAGTCACTACGGGGAGTAACTTTGTTAATCTCACCTACCCTCACAGACTCTCTTCAGCATGTGCCATCATTCTCTGCTGTCTAGACTGTGCCAACTCCCTCTACAAAAGCATCTCAGCACATCAGCTCAGGAATCTCCATTGAATCCAAAACTCGGCGGCCAGCCTCCTCCTTTCCCTCTCACCCAGAGAACATATCACCCCGCCCTTAGATTACTAAACTGGCTCCCTATCAGCTGAAAGGCCATCTTTAAAGCCATGTACATCACACACCATGCCCTCCATAATACTGGAAAAGAGTTCCTCCAGGACAAGATCACTCAGAACCAATCTACCAGAACCATTAAATCAGTATAGGCACTCCTTCTCATAATCCTCCCTCACAACTCGATTAGAATGGGAGGATCCACTTTCTCTATCCAAGCCCTCTCCATTTGGAACTCTCTTCCACTACACATCCACTGTAATCAAGAGTCCTGGGAGGATAGCTCAGTGGCAACGTGCTCGCCTTGGAAGCAAGACGACATGGAGCAACACAGGTTCGATTCCCAGGTTCGCGCTTAGAAACCTCTGGGTATTAAGCGCGTTATAAATAACCTATCATATCATATCATACCTCTTTTTCAGAAATAACCTCAAAATGTGGCAATTTCCCATGGCATCCTGAAACATGCGATGGAATGGAGTCCCTCCCTCATCTCCATCATGGTAGCATCATTCATCCAGCCGTATCAGGGGAACTCTGTCAAAAGTAATCTGAGGAGAGGAAAAAGTCATCCAAAAGGAGCGTACACCAAGCAAGAAGAAGCAGAGGTTTATTGGAACTAAACATCTGGGAGACATGGTTCAGACAGCCCTGTGGAACTGAACTGAATTAAATGAGCTCTCAAAGCCACTCACTACAGCTTGACTTTTTATACACAAATTACATAATTATTATACCACATTTTACTTACATTTTTAGGACAGGTCACAGGATCTGATTGGTTGAGATACGTATACCTACTAATGGTGGCTTTATACTTGAAGCTGAAAGAAAGTGGTCTAACCTCTGTAAGGAACTCATGGTGGCAAACATTAAAGACAGACACAAGTGATCACAGTTCAAGGGTTTTTATTAAACTGTATAGTTAAGTTGGAAAAGGCCTAATCTAAACCTAAATCTAAGATGGGAGCAAGCTACGACCATCAAATAATAATAATGTAGTCCTAGTGCCGTCTTGTCAAATAAAATAACCTATACTAAAAATAAAAACTATTGCCAGTCCTTACAACTAAATACACAAAGAGTGTGAGATAGGGTTCACAAGAAAGAAAGAAGTGTTCACAAATGATGAATCAGGATGTGGCCTCCCTTCCCCACGTTTTGGTCATGGGACTAGGTGGTACTCCGGAGCACAGCACACGCTCGAGCTTTCCCAGCACGAGACTACAGTTCCGTTCTCTGGTATCGGGACCTTGGTGGTTTAGTCTCTTTTCTACAAAAAAGTCTCTGGCCTCCGAGGACCCTATGTGTTCAAAATAACAAACAAAATGTTTCTTTCCATATGCACGTATGGTGATGGCTCTTGACCCCTGGGTCCCCCTCTTCCGTGCTCAGACCCCTCTCGAATATCAGCCTCCCTCCATCGGGTTCACTATGGCTTGAACTCAAAAGATTACATCTGATCCATTCATGCGTCATTGGGTGATGGGTTTGACCACTGGATCCCCCTCTTCCGGGTTCAGACCCTTCTCGATATTTGCCTCCCTCTGAAAGGTTCACTCTGGTTTTTATTCCAAATTAATGTCACCTGTTGCTTCTGCTTGCAGCTAGGGTGATGATTCTTCACCCCTGGGTCCCCCTCTTGCGGGCTCAGTCCTCTCTCGAATATCAGCCCCCCTCCGTCAGTTCACTCTGGCTTGTATTCAAAAGTCTTAATGTCTTTTTAGACAATCCACTGTGCACATCCCTCTGTCGGGTTCACTTTTGTTACCACCATGTCCATTGGGGCATCATTCTTTGTCCCAGTTTGCAGGCATCCCTCCATCAGGTTCACGTTTGCCAGCCTCGCAATTCCTTCTACTTCCCTTTAGTTTTCCAATGGCTTGTCAGTCAAAGACTTTTGACAGTACAGGGTATTTTGCTAAACGCCTGTATGACCACTTTGAAATGTACTGGTGGCTCTCCTAAGGTCTTCTGGTATCTGTAGTTTCAGCAAAAAGGGGATCAACCAGAGTCTCTCGAGTGACCACCCACGTTGTGCCGGACCTCTCTGCAGCTGGTTTTCCCCATAAATGTTAACATCTTCGATGAAATTCCCTCAAATTTTCATTTGCCACTTTAGTTCAACACAGTTCGGTTTCTTATCCCTTCGCCCCTCGACTCACCAGCTGTGATGAACTGTTTAGCTTCTCTTGTCTCTGGAGTCAAGGACGGCACTACGGTAGCAAGTGTCTCTCCCTGTGCAGATTATCAGTGCAGGAGGGCTTTGTGTACCATTGACATCTGCTGCAATACATGCTGGCTATTGTTCGCAGTGTTAATATTCCTTCCACTGAGTCGGAAAGGACAGGGTCGCTTCTTTCTTTGTCGCCCCCTTCGGTTCTCGCTGCCTTTCCCCTCCTCTTGGTCTGCCACCCTGGGATAACTGTCTTGTTGTGTGGTTTCCCTTGCTTGTAGGGTGCTCCTGTGCTCCACCTTTTCTCCCTATGGAGAAGGGAAGGGAAAGGGTTGTCGGGTGTGTTTGGTTCTGGTCACTTGCCTGACTTTGACTGACCCTTGTGTTGGGACAAAGCAGGTAAACAGCTCTAGTGTTAGTCCATTGTCTTTTGTGGTGCAAGAAAGTGTTTGTGTGGGAAAAGGGGGGGAGGGGTAGAGTGTCTGCGTATCCTACATGGTAGGATGGGGAAAAGGTGTTATAAGAAGGGGGCTACTGCATCTCACCCATCGGTGTCCGCTTCCACTCCATCCAGGTGATCCTCCCGCTCTGGTCCACCCAGGAGCTGGATCCAATTGTGATGGGCATGTCCTGGCCACCTGGATGACAGATCTCCGGGGACCAGTAAGTGAGACACCTTGAGGTTTCTCACACCTCTCACCCTCTCCCAAATCCCACAAACCCAACCCATATACCACTCTCACAACCACTCCCACCAGATCCCCCTCTCTTCTACTTAACCCAATGCCCATTTGCTGATCAATGAACCCCACTCCTCCTGAGACATTCCCACCTGGTCGTTAACGATAGCCGTGAACTTCTCCATCACATAGATGTCCTTGAATTTCTGTTCCCAGTTTGCTTTGTCAGGAGCTCCCAGGGACTTCCATCTTTGCACCAACACTAACCTACCTGTTCCTAACATTGCTTTCCAGAGCCCGGGAAGCCTCACCACATCACTATCAACAGGCGGAACCCCTAAAAAATTCTGAAGAGGGTCTAGGTCTTGGAGGACCCCTGTAACTTCCTTCATTGAACTTAAGACCTCTGACCAGTACACCTGGATCAGTGGGCAATCCCACCACATATGGAACCAAATGACCCGCTGACCTATGGCTCAGGGGCATAGCAGGGAGGAGCCCCGGAACATCCTAGAGAGCTTGACAGGGCCCCTATGCCACCCATGCAGAACTTTGAAATGATTCTCCATGAAAATCCACTCTAAATATTTTGCACCATGTCTCCTCTGGGATTCCGTCCCCCAGCCAGTCCTCCCATCGCCACTTGAAATCCTGTCTGTTTCCGCTCTCAACCATGATCATAGCCCTGTATAAGCAAGAACGGATTCCCCTCTGGCCCTCCCCTGCCACCAGGATACATTCAAAGTTAGTCAGGTCCTTAGACAGATTATTTTTCCACCTCCCATCTGCGAGCGAGCCCCTTAACCTGAGATATTCAAAGATGGACATTGAATCCTTTCCGACCACATCTGCCAAGGATGCATAGCCTATAAAGGAGCCCCCTACAAACAGCTGGCCTGCCCTTTGCAAACCAGTATCCGACCAGACCTGAGAATGACGAAAGCCCTGCCTAGCCAGATCTTTTGGGAGTACCCATACTGAGTTAAGCGGGGACTGCCAGGAGGACAACTGAACCTTATTCTTAGGTTCCAGCCACAGGGATAAGAGAACCTCTAATGTAGGGTGTGAACGCAAGGCCTAGGGAATCACCCACAGAGGCAAAAACAGGTAGTCTCTGACCTTTTTTGGGTGAGTCTCAACGTCCTTGGGAAACGTCCAATAGTTGCCCACAACATCTCTTAGGTGCTCTACTAGCACCGGCAGATGAGCCGCCTTATAATAGACCTGGAAATCAGGGTAAAAAAATCCCCCCAAATCCCTGGGTAATGTCAACGTTGAATGTTTAATTCTGGGAACTTTATTCTGCCAAAAAACCTAGACAGGATGGACTTTAGCTCTTGTAGACACACTTCAGGGACCATGGTGGGCAGGCTCGGAAAGAGGTAAAGCAGCCGGGGAAGAACATTCATTTTAACCAATACCATCCTCCCATACCACGAGAGCATCCAAGGAGCCCCCCTGACCAGATTTGTTCTCCGTTTCGCCAACATCGGGGAATAGTTTGAGGAAAACAGCGCCTTCAGATTCCTGGGAAGTTGTACTCTTAGATATTTTAAGCCTACCTTTTGAACTCACATCCCCTTAAAATGAACCCTATCCTCCAGAAAAGAGCCCTCAAGGCAGATTGGCATAATATAGGATTCATGTACATTAATCTTCACCCCCGAAAACTGCCCGAAAGTCGCAATCAGGGACAGAAGTGGATATCTACCTTGAATTAACATGGCTCCAGGGACATAGCATAAAGTAAGGGCGAGAGTGGACAGCCCTATCTCGTCTCTCTGGTCAGTGGTAAAGGAGTGGTCAAAATCCCATTACCAAGCACCTGCGCCATTGGGGAGCGATCAAGTACCACAATCCTTTGCTGCATATGTGGTCCAGACCAAAATTTCTCCATTACTTGAAGTCCAAGGAGAGCTCCACGGCATCCACATCCACCCCCTGCACCACATGCATCAGGTCAATGGTCTTTCTAATATTGTTAGACCCCTTTCGCCCATGGGTAAAACCACCCTGGTCCCCATGAAACAGGGTTGGGAGGTATCCATCAAGCCTCCATCCCAGGAGTCTAGCTAGGCTCTTCACATCCATATCAAGGAGCGATATAGGCCTATATGAGTAACACTCTCCCGGATCTCTCCCCAGTTTATGGATGACCACTATGATGGCACTTAGCATAGCATCTGGCAATGCCTTGCCCTCCTAGACCCTATTTAAAAAATTGGCCAGGTGGGGGGCCAGAAGAGACGTAAACATCTTGTAGAACTTGACTGAAAAACCACCATCACTCAGAGTAGTCCCTGCCTTCAGTCCCCTAACCGTAAGGACCACCTCCTCTGGAGTAATCGTTGCATACATACTGTCCACCGCCAGGTCAGAAAGACCCAGCATCTGCAGAGAATCAAAAGAATCAAGACACCAGCTCTAAATCCCTCGAGAACTCTGACGAATACAGGGACTTATAGAACTTCCGAAACTCCTCCCCATCACCTCTGGGTCAAAGAGTTCCTCTCCCTTTGGGCCCTTAAGTTTGATGACCAATTTAGATTTTCAACCTCCCGTAGGCACCATGCCAGAATTATATCTGCCCCATCTCCCTTCTCATGTTATTTCTGTTTCATAAAGGCTAACATCTTTTCTGTGTCCTGGATCAGAAAATTCTTTAATCAGCATCTATACAAGCGCAACTTTGCTGCCCGTTACAGGTTCTGCCCCTGGTGTCCTCTGGGAAAAGTTTCCCTATAATAGCCAGCAAATCCACCTCTTCCCAATGCCTCTCCCACTTCCTCTGCACGCCCAACACGAGCAGCACCAAGGGCTCTTATCTCCCCCTTCCTTAAACTGAAAGTATTCCTTAATATGGGTCCGAAGCATCTCTGCTACCACTTTGCCCACCTTGTCCACTTTGTCCTTTAGAAGCAAGTCCTTGCACATCCCCTTCCGAGTGGTCTGTGTGTCCACCCCTCTCCAAATATCATCCGGACCAAATTGTGATCCGACCACGGGACTTGCGAGACGGTAACAGAGTCGACAAACCCCTTCAAAGCAGCATCAACTAGGGCAATATCAATTCCTAGAGTAAGATTTGTGAACTCATGAATGGTAAATATAGGGGTGGCTCCTCGTCTGCTTTTAACGCAAGGTCATCTGTAACCCCTAGCTCAGCATTGATGCTGTGTACTTGCTGGATTGTGCACTCTCCTATCTCTCTCTGGGTCTAGGATCATGTTGAAGTCGCCCCCAATTATCAAGTGACCTCCACAAACAACTTCAGTTCCTTCTTGAGCTTTTCCCCGAACAAAATTGGGCCGTGTTCCCGACCATAGACTGACACAACAATGATTGGTGTGCCCCTCAGCAGCCCCTTTACCGATATGTACCTTCCCTCCGGGTCACGCAGGATATCATGAACTATAAACCTGAGTGTGAACCCCACTTCAATAGCCACATCTCTCTTCTTGGCCTGGGTCGATGCCTCAAATACCTCCCCAAAGCCATGGGCCTTCAGCCCTTGAGTGGATCCCTTGGTCCAATTGGTTTCCTGTAAGAAAAGCAGGTTGAGATTGGTTCGCTTCAATTCTCTGAGCACAAGGGATCGCTTAGTAGGAGAACTGAGACCCCGGATATTGAGGGATCCCACCACCATATCAATATTCATATCAGCCAGTAGCCAGTATTGGATATCGTCTAATGGTCACACCTGAACAAATGTCCTTCTGTCAGATAAAGCCTGTCTTCCAAAAAACGTGAACTCCAGATTTCCCAAACTTTATCGTCAGGAACCTGCAACCCACTTCCAACCCCCCACAACCTACCCCAGCTGAGTGCCGTTACCCTTCCCCCAGGCATCCAGTCCTCCCTAGTTACTATTACTGGCATTGAACCGAACCAGCAGGGAAATGCCCCCCCACCGGGCCTCACCCCTTAACTGAACCTCTCAAGAGCCACCTCCCACACCACCTCGTCACTGCAGCACCATAAGGCCACAGGTTGCCACTGTGATGACCCAGAGCAGAGAAATCGTAAATGGCCTCCCTTGCCATCACTCTAGTGCTGCGGTTTACCCAACATAGCATTGAGACATAACAGTCAAAGGTCAAAAACTAGCAGGCTTACACCACCCTAACATGCACTCGTAGGGGGCCAGAAACTGTAGTCACCCTCCTCACACCTGCAACTCCAATACAAAATCCAGAGTGAACAGAACCCCACCACACCAGGCCCCCCCCAAATGCCTTGCCCAATATGTACACCAGTAAAATAATACTCCCCATACTTCCGACATATGCTGGTCAACAAACCAAGTTGCCATAAAGGCTAAAATCATTCAAGAGTCACCAGTGGGGAAGTGGGCATTCAATTTTGTAAACTTTCGGGAGCCTGGTACTCTATGTCACCTGGTCCGCTTAACCTTTTGGAACCCATCAGGCTGAACACTGTCGTCCTCCTGGGGTTGCTAACCCGAGGGACCCATCAGCTCCCCCATAACCCTCTGGATGTCATCTTCCATAATGAGTTTATATTTATGACCGTCATATTCAAAGAAACAGAAAATGCAGAGCCCCAGCGATATCGACACCCCTTTTCGTTGAGCCATCATGTGAGGTGGGCACACATTCGTGAGGTGGGCACACATTCGTCACCTCCCCAAAGTGAAGGCCAACAAGTCTTGAAAAAACGGAATCTTAGAGTCACCCAAAACACCGGACCCTCTTTCCTGGCCTTATCTAAATAATTTGTTTTCTCCTCATGGTGGTGGATGCAGGCCAACACCAACCTCGGGCCCCTTGCTCCCCCATCCACCCCTGGTATGATATGATATGGCATTTATAGCGTGGGTGGACTGCATCCTTTGCACTCTGGAGAATCTTGGGCCTGCTGGACTCTGTCGGTAGTATGGGCTCGGCTGTGGAGACTCGACCAAACAACAGTTTCACAACATTGTGTCTAACCCTTTTAAGATCTCATTCTGTTTCCCCCTCCCTCTCCTGGATCCTAAAGAAGCAGAGTATGTTCTGCCTTTCACAGTTCTCAAAATCATCCATTCTAATTGACATCTTCAATTCCCTCCTTTAAAGTTCATCGAGCTGCATGTCCACATGAAGTTCCATCGTGTCCAGTGAGGTCTGGTTGTTCCCCAGATTCTGCAATTTGTTGTTGATATTTTGTCAACCCGTTTGTTCAAAGTGTCCATATGAGTCCCAATGTTGGCCTGGATACCCTGTATCCCCTCATGCAAGGCCACTATATCTTTCTTGGTGGAGACAGGATCAAGAACCGACTCCGAGATTGTCTCAGACCTCCACTCCGGCCCTTGAGATGGTGCACTCAGCCTACCAAAATGAAACTTCTACAGGGAGGACTTCCAGTCCATCAGACCAGGGAGGGGGGAGGAGGGGCCCCAACTACACCTCCCCCACATTGAGCAGCTATTTCTCTGCAACGTGATGTGGAGCCGCCCTCAGGAGCCCCAGGGCACAACCATACCCAGTGCCTATAGAAGGACCGGCACCACCCTTAGAGTTCCAGCTCCCCAGGTACAGCCGAGGTCCAAGACTCCCCAGAGTGTAGGGGATGCAGTCCATCCATGTCTGGTCCCGGGCACCTGGTCAAGCGGGTGACACCACCGCCAACACTCAAGAGAACCGGGACAGAAAAGGCAGCATCACATCCTAGGGCAAGCCCCAGCATTTCCCAGTGTCTCCAAACCAGTCAGATGGCTCAGCCTCCTGGTATATCAGTCACTGGCTCCCCAGCCCTGTCACCATGGTGGCCCTCCCGGTCCTCATGTCCCCTGACCTGCAGCCCCCCCCCCCAGTTACAGCCGTTCACTACAGCCCACTAGCGGCCCAGTATCTAAGGGGTGGGTGATAGCACAAGCTCCTGCTCGTACAGGCCGAAATCGGGCTTTTACTCTCTCACAGCATCACTTGACAGCCCCTTCTAGGGCTTGACCCCTGCCTCTGTCCCCCACTCAGGCCCTGCACCGCTGTAGACCTCCTGCCAAGCTGCTCTCTGTTGCCTTTGCAAGCCTCCCTTTGGGCATCTGGAAGGGGAAGTAGCCCGGGCCTCGTCGCTCCGTACAAGGAGCAGCCCAGTTACCCATGGCAGGCCACTGAATTAAAGGCCTGTCCATGCCGCGTGTTGATACGGCTGTTGGCCGAGGAGCTCCAAGAACACTCCCATCACCATCCACACTTCGACTCCTGTCAGCCTCCCTCTGCGCTCGCTCCTATGTGGGCCGCGCGGCGGGGTTCTGCACACATCCCACTCGCTGCAGCCTCCAGCACCCACCGTAGCACAGTCTCCGTGCCTCAGCCGGGCCAGTTAGGGACTTCCTCTGGGATGAAGGGGGACACAGCTCTCCACGGAGAGACAACTCGGCTGCAAGGATGAGGACTGACCAGGCCACCGCAAACGGATCATGTACCGCACTTCTCATGGCCTGCGCGGCCTCTCTCCGGCACAAGTCACACTTGGCCGTATTACTGGAGCCTGGCACACCCAGGCTCCCAAACCTCTCACAGTTGTGCCGGCACACTTCGCTAACCTGGAACTCTTGGTCCGACCTCTCATGGGGGCACACAAATGGGGGCTCAGACCATTTTTTGCCCTATATCCATACTACCTGTGCCACGCTCTATGATGTCACTACTCCCGATGTCACTCGCTATGTGACTTTTATGTCACCAAATTACTTGCGGACCTGGTACTTGCGACACCCTTGACAGCACTGGATCTGGATCCTTATAGCACAGCCACAGCAGTTTACGTATCCACACCTGTCACTTTGCAAGATGTAGCATAACAGTGATCAGTACGGTCATCTCCATCGCCCTAGCAACACCATTGCAAAACTCCATCCAGATACATGATCTGACACCTCCAGGTGGCACAGCCATAATCACAGAGGCCTGCCCTCGTACACTGGCAACCTCATACCACTGATCACACAACTCACATCAGTCATCCACAAACTATTGACAATTCTGTGAGACATTTGTACCTGGTAATACCTACTAAAAATACCCCAATCAGGTACATGGTCATGCTCTACTAGGGGAGAAGCCAGCCGTAATCACGGTGGCCCCGCCTAGGGACACCCGGATCCCACTAAATACACAATGCACATCAACCAGCTACAGTCTATAAACTCCCAATATGTCCACAAGTAAAATAGATGTATAAACGGACACACTACTATCACACACCCTCCCAGTCTCTTTAGCACCCTTCCACATGCCTGACCTCTTACGAGGCTTGGGGTAGCACAGCCAGCCTACCTAACTGCTTATCTTGGCCTAAGCTCACATGCATTCTAAACCTTAAGAGATCCTTCCCTTGCTTTGAACCTGATATTAGGATAGCCGGTTATCAGCACTTACTTATGTCATTACACCATGAAGACCCTTGATTTTAGCCTGTCTACTGCGCTTATACTTAAGAGGTTTGCTAGAGAATTGCAAATAAAGACAGCCGAATAGCCTCAAGATCACATCTAGATTACAGTAGGACAACCAGTCTAGAAGATACATTTTGATAGCTTGCTCATGACGGTTAGAAGCCCTATTATGACAACCCGCCTAGTGTACCTAGAGGGTTCCCTCACACAGACAACCTGATTAAACAGTGGTGTCAATAACAAATCTCCAGCTGGGCCTCAAAGTACGTATAAATGCACCGCTTTGTTGGACATCCTCTTGCAGTGAGGAATTATAACAAATTCGGTCTTGCTGGGCACATAACACTTCCGCCTCCTTACACCAGATTAAGCATCAGCACCTTTGCCATCCGAATGCAACGACAACCTATCACAAAATTTGGTCCAGATGGATGCATAAAGAGTCACGCACCCCCTGACCTCCCTCAGCACCCTTCCACATGTCTGATCTCTTGGGTTGCTTATTAGAGCATGACCAGCACACATAATTCCTTATCTTGGCCAAATGAACACATGCATTCTAAGCCTATTCTGAGAATGTTCCCATACTCTGGACTGCAGTCCCCAAGGGTGCTTCCACTGCAAGTGCGTTGAGACCATAACAATGGGAAAAGGTGCTATATAAATTACTACTAATACTACTACATGGCTAATGTGAAAAGAAATATTGATGAGGATCTCAGGAAATACACTGATATTTCCCTGGTGAAGGATCGTCAGCATTCCATTCATCCAAACTTAATGCCAATTCACTCCTTCTGGTTTTTTAACTGTACACCTAGATCCCCAGATTGTTTAAAGCAGGTAGATTGCTTAAGACTAGTCATATTATGAAACTTGCGAAGGATTGAGTAAAGGTCTTGGAATTGATGGAGAAGTGATGGTCAGTTTATCAGTCACTACTAAGAATTCCCTTTTGACTTCTAGAAGCACATCAGATAATAACCTATTGATTTTTGATTTGCTAGTTTGCTGACATATGTCCAACCACAAATGCCTAAGCCACAGCTTCTTCCCTCCCGTGCTGTGGGTAATGGGGGATTGCAATCCCAAGCAGGCGCCCTACTACATTTCCTACTTGATAACAATAAGTCTCATCCATGTTGGTCCATCGTTTGGTAAGAACTGGGCAATATTTGTTTTTAAAAAAGGGTATCAATGCTCATGCCGCAAGCCTTCTTTCAGACTCCTTAAAGTTATACAACTTCCTACTGTTGGATCAGCTTCTTGATTTTGACTCTCCCAGAATGAGGCATTACTGGAAAATTAAAGACAATCTATCACACTATTCCTCTTGAGTGTGATTCTGTGAGGTCAGAGAAAGTGATAGTCTAGCCCATGGTCATGCTTATAGGATAAGAATCAAATGACCCATAGATGAATCTTGATTTATTACCTGTGTGATATGGCTTTTACAGTGCAGTATTATTACACCTGCTCTCTTTGATACCTAACATGGAGCCTCATTACACAGTAAGCGGTAAGGGTTTACCGGTACCGGTAAACCCTTACCGCCTTACTACAAAAAAATTAACCCGCAAAGGGACCGGGGTGCTAATTACAGTACCACAATTTGCAGTACCGTAATTAGCGCCTTCCCCATTCCCATTATGCCCTATGGGGCAAACATGGGAATGGGGAAGGGCAATGGAGGAAGGAGGAATTACCGCCTTCCCAACCTTGGAATAGGGCGGTAATTCCCCTTTCCTCCAAGGCGGTACCGGTAAATTACCGGCATGAACCATGGCGCTAATAGCGCCATGGTTTACCGCCTACCGTGTAATGAGGCCCATGGTCTCAAAGTTACTACTATTGGTGTTTATGCAGTTCATCAATTTGATTAAAAAAATATGTGTATCGGGTTGAGTAAGAACAGCCAATAACACAAATAAAACATTAAAAACAGATAAACAATACAGCAATACAATACAGCAATACAAAACCTCTGGATTAATGGCAGATGCATATTTTGGCTTAGTTGGTACTTTCAGAATTCGCTGTGTAAAATACCCCCTTGAAGATGTTAGATGGATCTTTGAGAATAATTTGTGGTAGAACGACATGACTGAGAAGATCGCAACCTTCAAAGAATACCGATAATTTAGAGGAATTGTAACAGAAAAAATGGGTCACCCTCCCTATCTGCTCCACCAGAATGAGGCTGGTGACAAATGGAACTTTGTGCGACTACTGCCCAGCAGCTGCCTAATTGCACAGGCTGTTAGCCGTGATTGGCAAGGAAGATGCAGAACGTCTAATGAAGTGGGCAAGAGAATTGGGAGAAAACAGAGACACGGATGCTGGATGAGGTGTTGCAATAATATACAGCTGGCATCCATGGACTGGGGCCTGAGAGTCTCTCAGATTAAGCTGCTACATAGGGAACACTGGACGTCAAAATGATGCATCGAAGACACCCCAGTGATAATGATGGAAATGTAAAAAAGAAAGAGACAGAATTTTGTGATCAGTACTAATGTTCCACTGAACGCTTCCCTATTCATTCTATGTGATGACAACCCAATACAAGACTTCATTAAGGTTTGCAATGCTTTGTAGTTTCGCAGCTGCATGTTGGCGAAGAAATTGATCCTGGGTGCCTAGAATTCATCAAATTGTCTTGTGTATAGATAATTGGTTTGACGATCTGCTGGCCCTTTAGAACTTTGAGAGGGTCATTTTAATGACTAGAGAAGATTTCGACAAGCTCCAGAACATTTGGGATCCATTCCTAGTTCTATATGGTTGATCTGGATACAGATTATTTGTATGTGCTATACACCCCTCATGGTGAACATCCATTGAGTACATGTGCCTCTCTCTTTCTAGGTCCACTTTAAATCCTCTGCTGTCTTTATATTCCTTGTGTGGATGGTAAAGCTCTCTCACAGATCTATTGCTTATCAGTCTTGCATGGAGTCTCCTGACAATCAGTCTCAGCAAAGCAGATTAGCCTGACTGGCCATTTCATTTTTGCTTTGGTCCTTGATTGTTCCATTGTTTCTTGATTTTCTGATATGCCAACGAATCTGCAGTCTCAAGCAAGAAGAGGATCTTATGTGTGGGAGAATATCTGGAGTGTTTTTTTTTATTGATTAAACATATTTACTGCCGGCCCCGTTAAACCCCTACCGCCTCATTATGAGGTTTGCTTGCGGGACCCGGTAAGGATGCCTGGTAAAACCAGGCAGCCTTAGCGGGTCCTGCCAGCAGACCAGCATGCTAACAACAGGCCCGTCATTAACGGGCCCGTTGTTTGCATCCTCCCCATTCCCATTGAGCCCTATGGGGGCTCGAATGGGAATGGGGATGTACAGGGTCTGGGTTCCTGGAATGGGAAAATACCGGGCCCTCAAAGGTTGGAATGGCCCGGTATTTCCCCATTCCAGGAACCCGGACCCTGTACCCGGAATGGGGGTAGCCATGCCGCAAATAGCGGCATGGCTACCTCCAGGGTCGTAATGAGGCCCATTGGATGAAACAGTGTTTGATTTATTGTATTTGCTGCAGAAACAGAATAGCAATGTTTGTAAAGCAAGTGTTAGTCTGTTTCTTTTTTTGAGAGACGGGTGGGGCCTGGCCTGCTTACTTCATGCACCAAACTGCGAGCTGGTATGTCTATCAGTGTGCCAGAGTGGAGGCACAGGTTTATTTTCTGGGCATGGTGCCCAGGCCTGGCCCGGGGAGTCAGAGGCCTAGGACTTGGTTGTCATCAGGGGAGCTCACATGAAGAAGGTGAGAAGGTGGTGTCCATGCTACATCTTGTAAGGTTTGTTAAGGGAGACACAGGAGTACATATGCAGATGTTTAGGTGAAATTAGAAAAAAAGAATGTGAGGGTTAACGTTCTAATTCTGCCGCAGTGAAATGGAAAATAGCTCTCCCATTTCAAAATTGGGGATGTACACCCCAGTCCTTCGTGCAGTCTGTCTCTTCTCTCAATTTTTGTTATCAAACACAAATCTCCCTTTTTACTGCCTTTCACCTTGGCACTGCAACAACATGTAAAGCACGGTGAGATGTGCCCCGTTGTCCAGCTCTATATGGCGGTCTCTTCCCAACTTCTCATCTTCCACTGCATGCGTCCCGGTTATCATCCTGGTCCCTGCAGAACAAAGCGACCAGAATGTCAGGTCTTGATGTGCCTCCATCCTCGAATCACTGTGAAATGATTGAATCTTAAATGACAGAACAAACTTTCTGTTTTGTCTCCCATGGAAATTTCGGACCACTCGGTCGCCCCACCCCATTACTTACCTTATGGCGGCACACACCGAATGTGCCGCCACTTCCGCAATCCCCCAGCGTGCTGGTGCCCTTCATGCACATGGAAGGGAACCATCACCGCAGGGTACATTCCTTCGTCTCTTTTTTTTAAAGTTTGCTTGTCCCCCACTTTCCTTTTTATGGAAGCGGGAGGACACTCCCACAACCTCCCATGTTGATCAAGGGGTGCGGATCCTTGCTCCCTTTAATCGACATTTTGGAAATTCGTTTTTTTTTCCAACACCCTTTTTGGCGTTTTCTACTATTCGTTTTGATTTCCGTAAATGTATTCGGACTCCTCCCTCCTCCCACCAGGGATGCACAGCTGCTTCTTACAGGCACACACCTTTCACTCACATGTGCATAACTCTACATCCTTAGACACAAATGCAAACCTCATTGTTAAAAAGCCCTCGTCCTTCCACTGTCTTATCATCAGCACGTTGCCTGTGGGGTTGTTGGTACAGAAATTAGATTATACACAAAAAATAATTTTCCCCAATAGAAAATCAAATCATTCGCTTTGGTTACAAAATGGATTAAAACACAATTTTGGTTTTTAATAAAAAGCAAGAATCGCAGTCACTGAAACTTGATTCCTCATAAAAAACAGGCCTAACTATAAATATAAAAGTCCCAAAATGTTGTGTGTGTTTGTGGCTTGGCGAAGCGTTGGCGTATGATGTGAAGGCGTATGAGAGGTGAGAGGCTAAGGCCTTTGGGAGACAAAGGCGAGGCATATGGAAGAGATGCAACAGGCATTTCCGTAAATCTCTTACGAAAGTGCTAAAGGAATGCCACCATATCACCTTCGACCGAAAGTTCAGTCACTCATGCTTGCTGCTTGACAATCTCAACCTACCTAAGCTGTGTAATGGCACATGGCTGTGTGTTAAAAAAAACTGTTGCCCAACATTATTGAAGCAATAGTGTTGACCAGGAGAAGGTGTATTCATCCCCTGCATGCCACTCATTCCGACAGACATTTCATTCAGTTTCAAGTGTCTGCAGTTCCCGGTCAGACTGGAATTTGGTATGATGATCAACAAGGCACAGGGCCAGTGCAATCATGTGCACTGGTATCAACTTGGAATGTCCATGTTTCTCCCACGGTCAGTCATATGTTGAGTGTTCCCCGAATCAGTTCTGTATCTTTGCTCCAACTGGAAAAACAATAAATATTGTTTATAAACAAGCCTTACAATGAACATGTACTTTGGTAATATTCCACTTGAGGTTGATAGTTGTTGACACCATCGCCATCATGTCACCCTTCATGCTGCTCAGGAACCTCCATGTTGTTCTCATATACATTTAGAAGTTTCAAGATGAGTTTTTAAGAAGAACAAAACATTGTGTTGACCAAAAAAATTAGTGAATTTTTCTTTTCGCCTTCAAGAATCACTCTAAGTGCATCGTTTGCCACCAACAGTGTTCTTTTTAGTTCGATAAACTGCCCGCCCTCAATCCATGCTTCAGTATATCTTACCCCAATTTACTGTATGCATTTTTTGCAGGAAAAAAACCTTAAAAAATGCCACAAAAAATCATCAAAAGTGTCTTTTCAGGAACAGCGAGGAAAACAATTCATCCTTAACTCCAACATGTCACTTGCAGGGCAATCACAGATCTTGACAACAAGCACCTAATGCAGTGAGCTATCTGTCCCCCAGATTAGTCATGTAGATGCAGATAATGACTGAAGCATGGAGGTGATCTAGAAGGTCTCCCGCTGCCAAGGTGAGAAAGTTCTGGGGCGATATCTAAACATTGATTAATAGAGTGTTGAGACTGGGCATAACGTATGATACTGTGCACGAGCGAGGGCGCTCTCATAGAGGAGACTTCCGGTCTGCAAAAGAAGTGGCTGTTCAGAGCTTCAGTGGCGGTAAAAAAAGTGATTCTTAGGGGGTGGAAATCTGACCAAAATCCTTAAACGTGCTTTACAACTTGTCTTTGACTGAAAAGCTGCTGTTTTCGCAGCAGAAAAGGATTCACCACAATGAATACATGTGAATAGGTTTGTCGAGTTAGCCCTGTGATGCATACATCCTGCCTGCCGCATATTGTAGCATGTGATCGAGTTGGGATTTGATCAGTAATTTATTGTGAAGCTGGATGACTTGTTTTTTTCCCTGTAAATATCTGTAACTACATAATAAAAAATTTAAATAAAACCATGACAATGTGTGATTTGTTACTGTTTTGTCTCTGCTGGTCCCTCTGGTTTGAGAGGGGAGCGGGAGAGTAGTGAAGACATGCAGAGAGACAGCCCTAGTCCAGCGCCAGAGGAGCCCTAGATCCTTCAATGCTGCTGGCCCGCCTGGGGAATGCTACATGTTTAATGGTCAGTCAGTCCCTGCCTCACCAGCACTCACTCCAGGGCTGTAAGGGTGCTGCAGGGAGGCTGGGCACCACAGCCCATCCTCTGCCTGCCTGCCACGTTCAATCACAGTCTGACAGCACACTCGGTGACCTGCTATTTTATGAAGCAAATAACTGTAGACTTATAATCTCTCCACGACTTTCCAATTTGACTTCATAGACGCCTCTCGGTGCCCTATTGAAAAAGGCAGCCTTTCGCTGAGCTGAACGGATGACACTTAATAATGGCGGTGCCTGTGGACAAGAGGCCGCTAATACCAGGAGATGGATGGTGGTAATAAAACAGTCTTATCATCAAAAATTCCCACATGAATGCTACACACAAAAGGTAGCAAATGCCACTGTTCGATTCAAGCAGGGCTTAATGTGGAAAATAGGCAAGTGGCAGGAAAGTGGCGATCCACTCTGTTCATATTTCCCATGGCGCTGCTGAGAAGAACCAGTGAAGCCCACCATCGCTGTCTGTATCGCCAACTTCAATGCTAAACGTGCGCATGTGTACTGTGCTTAATTTGTAAAACAAATAAATGCCAAGGCCCTAAATACTTTCTAGCACTCCAGTGACACTGCGGGTGGGCAGGTCCCCACCACTGCTGACACCATCCATAGCTGCTCCCCGGAGTGTCAACATATTGGGGTTACACCACAGCTTGCACCTGCTCAGTGTGATTGATGGATGCACTGACTATCACCACTTCATTATTAAAGTGAGTCTGAGACAATAGTTCCCAGGCTCAAAAATAAGTCCCTTGATATTGATATTCTATTTCTATCGCGCTCGGACACAAGTGTTTCAGAGCGCGACTAGGCAAGGGAGGGGAACACGGGAGAGCAAAACAGCGATCTTACTAGGCCCAGTGACATTGAGAATGCGCAAGTGCATTGGAGAGGGGGAGGGGAAAAGTGCATGGAAGGGGGGAGAAGTGGAAAGTGCTGTGGGATGTTTTTACACATGCATCCAAGCCTTACCATAAAACTGTTCGTTACTGGCATTGAAAACATCATGATGGCCAGAACTCCCCAGAGAGTGCACAGGGAAAACATGAAGAATAGGCTGCCACCCATTTTTGCCTATGTTGTGTGCACAGGAGGGCACTGCCTAAAACCACCATTGGGCTACACACACAGTAGCCTGAAACCATTGGGAATGGCAATGTTGATTGCCGAAAGCAACCCAGAACTGTGGGGAATTCATTTTCTTAATGTCAAAAATGGATGTGATACCGGTGCTCACCACTATCAGAAAGCCGGCGTTTTAAAACCACCAGACTTTTGTGTAAAACTGAACAGATGAACCCAAACCAGGCCAAGGAAAGACTTGCTAAGAGGTGGATACAATGTAAAACTATATTCTGAAATGACTTGAAGGAAGTCATTATTTAATGTATATATAATGTATATATAAAAAATAACTGCATGTAAGTTGGATTTTAATGTAGAAAACTGGGAACTAAAGTGACATTTGGCTGAATTCTGCCTGACAACTACCCCCGACAGGAGAAACCGGCTCAGCCACTCTTCCCAGACCTGTCTTAATTCATCTGTAATATGTACATGTAATGTCAACCACTTGTGTATCTGGGAAATATGTATTTGAATCAAATATAGATTTGTGGGCAAATTGACCAGGGGAGGATCCTCTGACCCATAAACAGAACTCATCCTGATGACAATCCATTTCCTTCCCCCAATCATGGGAGAGGGGAGAATTGGGCCAATGACAAGTAGAGAGGGGCAGGCTCAGTTATGCCACGCACACACCCACTTTCTAAACACATAAAAGCAGGCAGTGCAGGACAGGTAGGGACATTCACTTTCCCCTTTCTTGCGGGACGCTTTGCCGGGAGACTCCAGACTTCAAATCCATCAACCTCCAGAGACCAGAGATCCAGAGAGACCAGAGATCCAGAGAGACCAGAACTGTGCAGTGTTGCGAGCAGAACCGGTGCTTGACAGACCCAGAGAGCAGAGCTGACCCAGGTAGCCGGGACTTCAGAACCACCCGCTGGAAGTCCCGTCTAACCTGAGCAGACCTTGACGGCTTATTTAAAAAATATAGTGTGAGTACTCACTGTGCAAAACCAATCTCTTAGTGTAAAATAATTTAATTAAAACAATTTTAACCTATTTAGAACTACCTCATAGGAATCGTGTGTGTCATTCTGTCCTTTTTAAAGCTGAAAACTGTCATCTGCCATTTTGAACTTTTAAATTTCAAATCCGAAAAACTACCTTCACGAAATCGTCCGTATCTCCGGAACCGTTTGTGCTAGGGGCTTTAACTGTCATCTTAAAGCTAATATTCAAAGCTTTCCAACAAGCCTAGAACCGACTTCCTACTCCTTATAGTGCCTCCGCACTCACGCTCGACGCACATGATTAAATTTGCCGCGATTTGACATTTTGCACAATTTCAGCCACGTGTAAAAATCAGCAGCTCCTTGCTTTCCTTTGCTAAAATTCGTTTTAACCTGCTAGTTACTCATAGAGCATTGCTAAAGTGAGCCCGAGCTAATATAAACTAGATATCACCCACCCTGAACCTCTAGAGGGAATTAAAAGCATTTTTAGCACATTTCTCACTTCATTGTCATCACTTTCAAAGCATTTTGGGCCTGTGTTTAAAACTTCTACCTGTTTTCCTCTAAGCTTGCTGGGGGGGAACTGAATTTCATATTTTATTTGATTGCATTCCTGAGAACTATGTGCTCCTCCTTCCATTTCTTACATTGCATAAAGGGGGTGGGGGGTAAATTGCCAGAGAAAAAGTGATTATATTATCTTTTGCTAAAATCATATCAAGTTATTTCTGTACTGCATTTCATTCCTCATTGCTTCTCCCTTGAAACCATAAAAGTATTTTCGCTGCCTTATCCATCCTATACCAACTCCTCATTGATTGTAAAAAGGTGTGCTAGTGTCAGATTACCCATTGTTGATCAACATAATATTCATAAGTGCGATATCAACTATTAATTTATTTATAGAAGTGTGATATATATATATATATATTGTTTAATTTTTCAAATAAACCTTTTAAATTTGCAAAACAAATCTACATCTTGGCTCAGTGGGGTCAGGGGGATTCTAAGAGAGGGGTGTTATACAAGGGTTCATCATCCAGATTATAACTTGCCATAAAAATATATAAATAAGGGCTTCCCTTGGGCATCCCAGACAAGGCACTGACTTAGTGGGATTGTTTGATTGGAGTCACTTACAGTGCGAAGCAGAGGAGAAACAGATAAATAATATTAAATAAATAAATAATGCAGGCAACAAACAGTGGTAGAGCAGCCAGCAATTTGCAAGTTCTAGCTTTAAGGTAGCAGACAGGGTAGGTCTGATAAGTGCAGGAAGAAAAAATGGGGGGTGGGCTGTATGGATACAGATACCGACCCCAGTGCAAGGGGTGGCCCGGAGGCAGTGCGGGAGGGTGGCAGGGTGAGCAGGTACCAAGACCCGGAGGACAGAGGGTGGCCAGGTGCATGGTGCCAAGAGAGAACAGGTCAGCAGGGGAGAGGGGGAGTGAAGGCAGAAGAAACGAGGAAGCTCTTGAGGTGTTTCCAGAACCGGAGATGGTTCTCCTCAAGTTTTAGAGTGGCAGGGAGGCTGTTCCAGAGGGAGGCTCCAGCCGAAGACAGAGATCTACCCACAGCTCGTTTCTTTGAAAAATGACTGACCCTGAGGGAGTTAGAGGTAGAGGAGCGGAGAGCTCGAGAGGGGAGGTATTTGCAGAGGGATAGCTGAAGGTATTTTGGACCCAGGCCCCAGAAAACCTTGTGGACCATGCAGAGTGTTTTGAATTTGATCCTTGAATCCACTGGGAGCCAATGGAGAGATTTCAGAGCTGGAGAGATACGATCCCAGGGCTTGAGGCCAAAGACAAGTCTTGCAGTCTTGTTCTGGATGAGTTGCAGTGGGCTGAGAGTAGAGGCAGGTAGATTTAGAAAGAGGTTGTTACAATAGTCCAACCTAGAGTCCAACCTAGAGAGAACCAGAGACCCAGAGCTTGGGATAACATGAGCTTCTGGGGGAAGGGGAGGAAAGGCAGAGAACCTCTGAGGAGGTGCAGTAGGAAGTTTGACTTTTTAGAGACCTCAGAGATGTGGGCGTAGAAGGAAAGGGTGGAGTCAAAACCTTGCATGTGGGGGTAGGAGGATGGCCAAGGGAAGCCAGCCAGAGAGTGAGGGGAAAGGATGGTGAAGGTGTGCCAATGAGGAGGATCTCCATCTTGCTGGCATTCAGACAAAGATCATTGGCGGTACACCAATCTTGAATGGCAGTTAGGCAATCAGAGATGAGAGAGGGAGAGTAGGTGGCTGAGGCCAGCCTGAAAATGAGTTGTATCGTCAGCTTAGCACTGGAAATTTGAGCAGAAAACGGGATTGCAGTGGGCGAGAGTTGCCAGGTATTGGTTGAAAAGCCAGGGCGAGAGGTTAGACCCGTGGGGAACACCACAGGTAGAGAGGAAGATAGATGATTGGAAGGACCCAAGTTGGACCTGGGAGGGTCGATCAGAGAGGAAAGAGGTCAGCCAGGCCAGAGCCTGATCAGTGATACCCAGGTTTTCACAGAGATGGTTGAGCAGGATGGTATGGTTGACCGTGTCGAAGGCAGAAGAGAGATCAAGGAGGATGCGGACAGAGAGAATGTTAGAGTCGAGGTTGGAGAGCAGATCTTCATGGATGTTCAGGAGAGCATTTTCCGTGCTTCTGGCAGCTCTGAAGCCAGACTGATGGTCATGGAGACAGCCAACAGAACTGGAATGAAGGTTAAGCTCAGAGATGGCAAACTCTTCCAGGTGTTTGCCCAGAAAGGGAGTAATGGAAGGATCAGCTGTGGGTTTCTTGAGAAGAGGATGTACAAGGGAGTGTTTCAGTGGGGAGGGGAAGGATCCTGAGGCAAAGGAGTGGTTGCAAAAATCCTCCAAAAATATGAATTAGTGTCTTTGACAATTGAGTTATCAGCTGACGGCCATGCATCCTTTGCTGGGACCAAGACCAGTGGTTTTATTTAATTATTTTTTTCCTTCACCATATGATTATAGGGACACCCTCGTTGTCTCCGCACGCTTCACAAAGTAGGGGGCTAGATCAGGGGTCTGCACACTGCAGCTCTCAAGATGTTTTGGACTTCAACTCCCATGATTGCTCACAATAGTCTGGAGGACTAGGACTGATGAGATTTGTAGTTGAAGCCTTAAGGTTACAGACCCCTGGGCTGGAAGTTAATCACACGACCAATGTGCAGGTTTTTGCCTGAGCCAATTGCATTGTCACGTATCTTCTTTTTCTGCACTTATCAGACTACCCAGTCTGCTGCCTTAAACACAGCACTTGCCACTTGCCGGCTGCACTACCACTGTTTATTGCCTCAATGTTCTATTTATTATTTATTCTGCTCTCCTCTGCTCCGCACCTTTCCCTCTCCCCCTTCCATGCACTTTTTCCATTTTTCCCTTTCCCATGCACTTGCGCGTTCTCAATGTCACTGGGCCTAGTAAGATCGCTGTTGTGTTGTGTTCTCCTCTGTTCCCCTTCCTTGCCTAGTCGCGCTCTGAAACACTTGTGTGCGAGCGCGATACAAATAAAATATCATATCATATGATGATGTGTTAACGCTCATATACACTTTCCCAAATGCCACTGTCAGAGGGTGGTTATGAAGGGAGGAGGGCTTTTGTCTCCGATATATAGATAACAGGGGAACTGGTTTCGATTTCAATCTCCTTACGCGCCTTTTAGAATAGTCGGTTATTATTTTTTTTTTTTTGCTTTCGTTTGTAGTCTGTAAATCTTCAAACAGTATAAAACAAAAAAACAGAACAGGTATACAATATGGGATTGAAGTATAAATATGTTTGGAGAAGCAATTAGCCTCATGACTTGGATGGTGAGGGGTTCTGTGCATGGGTGGCTACTTTTAATTTTAAGTAGAGGGGCAAACCACAGCTCCTCCCACGAATATGAGCAACCGACCAAGCATGATCCCTTTCCAGGTGGAAATTATACATTTTACAGAAGATGTTTGAAAAAAAAGAAAACCTAAAGGATTTGTAGGTTGTACTGAACACATGATATCTCAGAAACAATCCCACAACCTATTGTGCTACCTTGTAGTTTTCTGCCTTGGGTATGGCACTTACCTTTCAAAGGATGCATCACTGCAGGTGGATCCTGATACTGCACTGCAGACCTACCAGTGCAGTACATGCACATGGCTTAAAAGCCAATCGTGCATTATCTTCAGCATCATACACACTGTGTGGGAACTGCACTCAGCAGCTCCCCTGTTCCGTCGACTCCATGCCAAAAGCATATTGCACTCATGCCCTGCCGCATAAGTAGCCTCATCCATGGCACCTGCTCTACTCGTGACCCAGAGTAGGTTTGAAGGCCACGAGATGCACACTTGACAGCCTCAGAGACAGCCAAGTACATGAGGCACAGAGGCAGCATTTATGACATGCCCCTGTAGCTAAAACTATGATGATCATGAGTCGCCCATTCTGGTGGCAGGGTAAAATCTAAATAAAAGCTATGCCTAAATTTAGGCATGGTGCTACCTGTGATCATGACTGCAACATTCCAATTGATATTGCAAATGTGTCAGCTCCTGTGACTCAGCTCTGCTGTGGAGGGTGATGTGCATTCAGGTCAGTCCGGTGTAGCTCTCTAAATGACAGGATGAGAACCAGAGGGATGGCCTCCTCTTTGATCTCTTTGTGAGGGCAAGTAGCAACCTCTGCCTGAGACAGCCACGCAGCAGGCCGATGTCCCAATCCTGGGCATGAAGGGAGCACCTCCAATCAAAACCCAGGCGCTGCATCTCTAAATACCTTTGTTCTCAGTGAGAAGGGAAGGAGGGGGGATAATGATAGGCAGGAGGGCTTTGGTCAAGGAAAGGAGGCGTCCACCCTCTTGATTCGCATTGTCTCTCTTGCTTTCCTGTCCCCCACACTTTCTCTGGAGCAAAGCTGGGTGTGACATCAGAAATGCAAAGCCCTGTCCATCCAATAGCAGGGATTGGAGTGTAGAGGAGCCGCTGAATTCCTCTGCAGGAAATCCCACCCCATTACTGCCTGAATGTTGGAAGCCTGAAATTGTGCCATGCTTAACACCAACAGTTGTGCCAATTCCACAGCGAGTGTTTGAGAGAAGAAATCCACTGAGAAAACCCTATCAAATGCATCCCCGAAGAGATAACAACCCAATGGAGGAGTGGCATGTAGGAATATGAAAATGAGAGAAAGAGGAGCTGGTGATGTCACGAGAAGTGAGCGTGATGCACTAAGGAGATAAGCTGAAGAAGATGTATGGTCCTTATAGAAACCAATGACGAACTAAGGAACCAAGTAAGTGTTCATATGCGGAAAGAAGATTGTATGTGTGAAGAGCACTGTAGAAAATGAAAGACGTTCGATACCTGTACAGATGCAACGCATGTAGATTACATAATCTTAGAAACTGGCTATATGTGTGATAGACTGCAGGCGAAGCCACCATTGTATAGTATCTGGACATCAATGTCACAACTTTAGTAAGCTCAAACCCACAGAGAAAGAAGGATTAAGAACTGTGTCGCAGCAATGATTTAGTTGTGATTGCAGACTTGGAGGGTGAAGTTGCCTGGACTGGTGTCAAAGTCAAAGCAAGCCAAGGCCGGTTATCTATTCTCAAGGCAGCAAACGTGAGAGCTGAATTGCTCCTTGTCAAGGTGCTAAGAAAGAACACCATGCATGCTAATTTCTACTCAATTAGGACATTTAATTATTGCAAAATGGACCAGATTGTGGTCTCCTGTCACGTGAGACAAGGATGGAAATAAAGTCGCGCATTGCCTCCCAGAAACTATGATAGGGGGAGGAGGCAAAGTCATGTCCACCTCCTAGCACCTGGGTATGAGCTTACGTGCTACTAAGTGAGCTGAATGTTCCAAAGTGGCACGAGCGTGCCAACCAATTGTAGAGGGCTGTATAATGAAGAGCCTTATAGTTTAAGAGTCAATGATATCCTGTGTACTTAATAAGAGTTAAAGATGACTTGCACTAGAGGAGGGCATACGTTGTCCACCTGACAACCACAACCCCCTGTAGCTTTTACTTATTTGCCACGTAGTATGACTTCACGTATGACACATTTTTGCTATAAAGGTATGCTTTTTTATGAACTGCTTCGGGAGAATGCTGTACGACGTCGTTGATGTCTGGTGTAACTCCCTGTTTTAGAAAATTGATAACAAAACAGTAAAACAGTAAATTGAACTTTGCCATCTTCCTGAGTTGGTTTGATTATTTGGTGTAAGTTTTATTCTGAATCCCATCCACTGCATGACAAGTTTAACCACAAAGGACCATAAATTCACGTGGTAGCAGAGGATGGTTCTGACCCATCGACCTATTAGCTCCAGATTTTGCAGCGATCGAACATCCTCAGCCATCTAGCTGGAAGATCGCCGGGTTTCCTGTGGAGAGCAGACAAAATCTGCTACCTGGTTTCCATGGACGGGAGGCAAAAGTGGTCAGTTGGAGGAGGAGACGATATCGAACGCCTTGAGCTGAGCAACGGACGAATGGTGAGTAGACTAAGGGGAATGGCAAATGATGGGGTTGTGGTAATTTTGAAGTAACAGGAAATATTCTGTGAAAAGATAGAGATAGCGCCTAAGAGTACTGACCCAAGGGGGTCCAGAAGAAGTTGTCTCACACTCCAATGGGAGTCACTAGGCTACCAGTGAACAGGTTCACATAAGGAGACAATTGAAACTCTGTGACAGAGTAATTCATTAGAGGTGAGGCGAAAAATCCTGATTACAGGGTATTTTTGGTATACGTGCAAAGTCGTCTAGTCTGTCTGTGTATTATGTATTGAATAAAGGTGTTAAAAAAGTGTCAAGATTTGTAAAGTAGTTGAAACAAAGTTAAGGAGATATAAGGACTATCTAGGGAAGTGGTTGGTACCAATACAGAGGTAGACAGAGTGAATTGAAAAGATAGAGGCTTGAGCAGCGATTGTTGGAGCATGCTCATATTTTTTGTTTTTGAAAGCATTAAAAAAAGTGGTGAGAGTATTTCATAAAGTCTGGTAAGTATTGACAGTCAACTGAGACTCGTCACAATGGTAGACACTCCTTTGATGCACTTATGTAAGACATTGCCAAAGCACATGCCCAAGTTCAAACGGTACAGTGCAGAATGGGTAAAAGGCACGGCAGATAAGATGTTCATGCCATGGCCACAAGGGGGATTACTTTCAAAAGCAATAATGCAACACATGACCACATACCTGCACGCTGCGTACAAGGGGAAAAAGTTAGAGAAAAGTTTAGCTATTCTAGAGCTCTGGAAAATGTACCAGGAAGAGAGCAAAGATCCGCCACCTGAGGAGTGGATGCTTAGTCAGTGTAAGGAGGAAAGTGTAGAGCCTTCTTCTCCCCTTACCTCATCTGACGAGAAAGGCACTAGTGTGGAAGAAGTAAGGTTGTATGCTTTAAAGGAACTGAAAGCAGCAACGGGGTATAGTAATACAATATACGAACCGGCCACGTATAGCAGTGACGATAGACCAGAGGAAAGTAAGAGAAAAGAGGAGCTCTTTAAGATCATACAAGACAAGGAAGAGAAGAGTGAGCGATCAAATGTGTCAACAGAAATAGAAAGGGAGATTAAGAGATGGAAAGGAGAAAAGACAGGGCTGACTAGATAAGGCTCTTGCAGGATGAATGGATGGGAGGTGTAAGGATATTTGGCGTGTTACAGCACAGAGTACAGCACTACTGCACAGGTGTGGTGCATTGCTATATGTGTTGCCAGGATAACATGGACATATAAGTAAAGTCAGGCTATTCAGTCAAAAACGATTTTTACATATAAGATGTAAATCTATTTTCACGTGCACATTCAAAAATGCACAATACTTTTCACCTGAAATGCCTATGGTGCAAGAGACACATTTGAAAATTAATAACTAACATTATTAATAAACAACCTGACTAATAAAATTCATTTAACATAACCCACTATTAAAAATGTTTCTCCACTGCAGAATTAGGCCTATTCTGAAAGTGAACTTTTAAACGCACATTCATTTTTTTTTTCGTTTTCTCTGCTGATCTGTCCACATAACTACAGGAAGCAAAAGGGCTCGAAAGAACAGGAAATCAGTTGGTTACAAAGTATTACTATAAAAATGAGCCATTGTGTAGAGAGGGAGGAGATGGCATGATTAATTTCTGATTGGAGCAGCGTCATAGCAAGTATCATGCTAGAGGCAGTGATGAGGGTTTTGCTGGGGGGAGTTTGAAGAGGGAGAGAGAACAGTCGAGATTTGGCAGAGCTGGGAGAAGGACCTGTTTCCTGGCTGAAGCATTCCTATCTGCAAAAGCTGAGAATTCCAGATAATAACCCCGGTTTGAGAACGGAAGGCGCTCGTTTTCACTGGGGTTAATCTTCAAGGGAGCCACATTCAGAAAGAGAACAGCTGAAGAAAACTCGGGCTGAACAGATGAGGTAATTACATAAGTGTGGGGGCTGAGTGTGTACGAGAATATTCAGTCAGTGTAGGAAAGGAGATTCCTGTGATTTAATCACATGTTAATGTTGCAAATCGAGTTCTTTTCTCCGCCACTCTCTTTTCAGTGTATCACAGACAATGCTGTTATTGTGCTATTTTATTTATTTCTGTAAAGAGTGAGATCGTGTTTAAATGCAACTTTTATAATACAGAAAAATATTTGAAAGCAGACGGGTGGTGTGTTTTATATTTACCAATACAGTGCTGATGATGTGGGGAGATTTTTAAACAGTGCAATTGTCATTTTAAGACAGATGTGTGCATGATCATATTCAGTATGGACAGTTGTGAGTGACTGTTTGTAGCATAGCTCGTTGGAGGTACATGAGCCAACGGGAAGAGGGACTCTCTGGACATAGTTCCCTACCGTATATAAGGTAGTGGAAATTACCACAAAATTACCACATATAGCTCTCTGTCGTAAATAAGTCAGTGAGATCGCCCATGGTGGCACACTAACACTAACACTGAAAATGTGGTATTCCTGAAATGTAGGCCTGAGGTCTCTCTAGTGATTACACGAAAAATCTAAGCAAAGATAAGGGATTCTGGACATTGGGGCCACCAATAAAACAAGGGAATAATGCTCACCAAAATACCACCAAATACGCATACCAACCACGCACACCAAATATGCATGTCTGGGTGCTGAAATAATGCATGTCCACTGTATTATTGTTGTACATGGCCCAATCTGAATACAAGGAGTGATTGTTGCTAAGTTATTTTTCGGCGGTAAGAAAATACCGTCAGGCCCTAAATCTCCACAAAATACCCTACATATTTATGGTGCGTTGCAGGCCGGGAAAGTGATCATAGAGTACCTACTGGGCGTGGCAAGCGTGTCTCACACTGCCATTTGCAAATTAAAGGGAACGCAGTGTGCCACTAAAAACGAATTTCAGAATGTCACAAAGGGAAACCACATTCTCAGATCTAGTGCAATATTTAGAGGCAAAGTTGTTTGCACATGGGAATTGGTCGTCGAATAGCACGTTAGAATGGAGTAACCGCATTCAGGGTGAGGTGCAGAAAGAAAAACTAGACAATATTTTTGCAGAAGGCAGCATAATTCAGGTCTGCCTTACAAGATTATTGAATGCAGCCAATAAAAGTGCAGAGAAAGACTGTTTAATACGGCTATGCGGCAAAATATGGTTTATTTTAAACAAGTCCCTGCGAATGCAAGAGAATGATACTCAGCTAATTAACAGGTTAAAGACTGAATTAGATGGGGCAAGTAAAAATCAGGAAATGTTGAGAGCAGAATTGGATGTATGCCAAAAAGACATGCAATTAAAATGCAGAGACTTTGATACTCAGTTATCCAAAAGCAAGAAACAATTTGAAGATAGTGAGCAAGAATTGGCACACTTAAAAGCCTTAGTGGATCACATTAGACAGGATAAAGATGAGGTTGTTTCAGAGATGCTGATTTTACAAAAAGAACATTGTGAAAAAGAATGTGATCTCCAGAGTGCAGAACAAGAAATGATTAAAATGATTCAAGAAAGAGACAAGAGAAATAAAGAGTTCAATGAATGCCAAATGCAAATGTGCGACATGCAGGAGGTGATTAATAAGATGAATGGTGAAAACAACTATTTGCAAGATGAAGCCAACAGACTCCTTAAAAAGTGTAAGGACTTAGAACAGCAAATGTGCATTCCCAGGTCCCAGGAGAGGCGGCAGGGTACCACATTCAATGGAGTGGAGGTGAATTCTAGCTCTGCCCAAAGAGCTAGTGCTCCAGTGACTGGGCCGGTGACTGAACTTGGTTGCAGCGCCCTTGGGGGATTTGATACTCCCATTGGGGGCAGCCACCAATCTCATACACCTTGAAAACAGGATTGAATCACAAAATAGTGCAATTCCATGCATTGCAACAAGTAGCCCCATAAAAATAATGAAATCCATTAAAGCCCTGATCAAACCATTTAAAAAGGGAGGTGAATGCTGCATTGAGGATCACTTAGAAGCGGTGCATGACATTTTTAAAGCACTCCAGATACCTAAGGAACAGTACAGACAATATTTTCATTTAACTTTAGATGCCCCGACGGCCAGCATCATAAGGGGATTAAATGAACAGCAGAATATGACATGGTTGGAGTTTGAAAAAGAAATTAGGCGTCATTTTTCTCCTTTTCAGTCATTGCAGGAGGCAAAGAAAGTCGCGTACACAATTACTGCTGGACCTAATACATCCCCTCGCCAATTTTCACAAGACTTAAAAAGAGCATTTTCTCGCTTTGATGTATCTTTTGACTCAAATTCCAATGAGTTTAAAACTGCATACTTCTATGGGCTACAGAAAGACATCATATCCCAATTGGTCCGTGAATTTGACCGTGACAAGTCCCTTGAATGGATTGTACATCAAAGCACAAAACTATATGAGGTACTCTATTGTCAGGGTAGAGAAAGTGATAAAATGAAAGATACTAGACCTAAATCTAAAGAACCCTCAGCCACAGTAATGGAAATCAGGTCAGCCAAAATGTCCCTTGAGTCTGCTCAAAGCCAAGGTAAAAATAATGTGACACCTGAACAAAGGGGTAATCAACAAAGATCGCCATTTCCTGGACCAATGTTCCAATCACATGATCCTAGTAATAGAGAGAGCTACATCAGCCCTAGGTATTTAGGGGACAGACCCTGGGTAGGATATCGGCCTGATATGGCAGGTATGAACAATAACCAGAAACAAAATCAAGATCAAAGAAATGATGGTCCCTACCAGTCATTGGGGACACAGAGCAGATTTGATCCCAACACCATGATATATGGTAATCAGGATAGGCCCCGATATGTGGATCGATTTACTGATAATGGAAATCAACCTAGGGGCCAGTACCCACAATCTGAGAGACAGGACATGAGGCAAAACGTGAACTACAATCCACGTCAATACAATGATTCCCCACCAGGGGATTATAATCAAAGGATGGGTGCAACCCGCTCCCCTCCACAAATGAATCAAGAGTTCAGAAACCATCCCAACCGACATCATTCACCTGAGAGGTATCAGAATAGATCCAATCAGGGGGAAAACAACCAATATCGACCTAGACCACAGAAAGAGGATCCTAGAGAGATGGAAAGGTTCCAGTGCCTTGAGGCCCAAGTGAAAATGTTAGCTGAGCAAATAGGAAAGCTCTGTACAGCGCAAAAACAACCTTCCAAAGAGGGGGCTGATGGCCATAGCAATGACCGGGGGGCTTCCGAAAAGTGACTAAGAACTCATGATAACTGCAGTGCCAAAATGACAGATTGCTCTGATATAATTTTGCATAACGACTCTGAGATGCCTAATGGATTAAATGTGAAAGTGCCAGTAAATGAACTTGTGACAGAAAGTGCAAATAATTCTAAAAAAGAGGTACGGTTTAATCTAGAGCTAAATAAAACAGTAAAGATTTGTACAAATGAAAAAGAAACATTAGGAATTCCAAAAGAAAAAAGGGACAGACTTAAGAAAAATGACTCATGCATGGGGAATACCAGTGGACAGGGAGTAAGTGGGGATGCTATAGCTCCTTCCCTGGGCAAGCAAAACAATGACCAAACACAGACAGAAAAAGGAAATACTCACAAGGAGGGTACAAGTCAATCACCTGAAGAATTCTTTGAGCCACATATTTTTGAAGAGGCTGAAAGGGCTAGTATCACACTAAATGATCACAAATGCACAGAATTAAAAAATGACAAATTGATGAATGATGTTGTTACACATGTTCAGTTGGAAGGTTGTAGTGTGGTCTCTGATGTTACCCAGATGGATGGGCGAACAGTGGCCACAATCCAAAAAACCTCTGATCATGGAGAAATGAATAAAGTCTCTCGCGCAGAAATGGGTAAAAAGGAGGGAAAAATGTCTTTCCATTTACCAATGTGTTTAGCCAAAAGTAAAAAAGACCTGAGAAAGGTGAGCCCTGAAATCAGTAAGAATTCACATTTCTTATGTGTATTAGAGGAAGTTGAGGACAGATATTATGCACCCATCACTGTAGAAGAAAAATGCCACACCTTTGCTATGATTGACACTGGCGCACAGGCCACAATTATGTCCAAGGAGCTGGTAAAGAGTATCAATGAAGGGAGACCCCCACGGAGTCAGATCACAGTGAAGGAAAATCAAGGCCCAGTGCATAACTTTAATGGGGAGGAGGTGCCCATCATAGGTGTAATTGAGGTTGACATAAAAATAGGAAAGCACAGAATGAAACAAGAGGTATTGATCACATCTATTTGTGAAATTCCATTTCTGATGGGGACAGATTGTCTGAAAAGATTGTCTCCTTTAATAGATGGGGTGAATGGAGTGCTGTGGTCCTTAACCAAAAAACCATTGAGGCCTAAGAAACTAAAATCACAAAACAGCAATATAAATGAATGTCACACCGTTGCCAAAACAAATGATGCTGTGGAGGTATATCTCCAGAATAGCTGCATACCTAGTGTCACTGTTATATTAATGTGTCAAGACAAAATGCAGAGCGACAATGAAAAACTACCTGTACAAATATACTTGGACCCAAGGAAAAATTGGCAGACTGCCATAGATGAGCACACATTACGTTTTTATTTAAAAGAGAAAACATGCAAACAGAATATTACTCATAAAACAGATTCAGAAAAACACATTACCACTCTGGCAGAAATACACATGGAAGATGAGCAACCATGGGTTCATGTTGGTATAAATGACTATTTTAAAACAATAAAAGCTACTTTAGCGCTTGAACATGAAAGGAGTTTCATTAATGAGAAATTGTTGCAAAAAATAATGGAGAGGGAAGAAATCCCGAGATTTAGGATTAAAAACCAATATGTTTCTGGCTTGGACAGTCCAGACTTTGAAAACCGAATTGCAGGCAGATGCATGCTTAAAATTAGCATTGGGCAGAAAACAATTTACCATAATGTATGGATAGTGAGTGGAGCACAAAATTATTTTACATGGGAAATGACATCATGCACAGAATGTGTATGGTGTTAGATTTCCTTAATCAAAAAATATGGTCACGCCTAGGTGGTCCGGCACCTGAATTTGAAGACAAAAGAAGGGCTTATCATTGTGCACAACTGGTTCCCTATGCAATCGAATTACAAATGAGGAAAGATACTATTATTCCTGCATTTACAAAACAGTTTGCAATAACACTGAAATGCAAAAATGGACAGCAGATGAAAGGCTCTGATGCATTTGTATGCCTGAATGAATCCATAAAACAGCAAGGCCTGGATTATGAATACATTCCATTGGTAGATATTGGTGAAGGATCTGTAAAAATTATGGTAAATAATAAAGGTTGTCAGGATATTCATTTAGAGGAAAACTCCCCATTAGGAATGGCCATACAAAAATCACATTATACGGCAGATTTAAATATCATGGTGATTGGAAATATTCCTGAAAAGTATGTAGATGCCAAGGGTGAGTTGCCAGAACACCTGGACTCTCAGCCCAAAGGAATATTTAAAATTCATTCTGTGTATCCTTATGACTTCAAATGAGACAGTGTGCTGCCATCAAGAGGATTGCATAATATTTAATTTAAATGAAAATGAAACAGAAAATCAGCCCATTGAAGTGGAAGCTGATATGCCAAAATATTTAAAAGTGGCAGCTTTACAAAAAGACACAGCCACACAGTTAGAGGAAAGCGCCGAGATTCCATTACCAGAAGATTTTCCAGAATTTTCCAAAATGGTAGAAGAACAGATCTCCTTAGCGAATGCGTGTGAAAGCAATGAAGAGAGGGACAATCTGAGGGAGATATTTATGGAGTTTAAGGATGTATTTGCAAAAGATGCTTATGATTGTGGTTTAACTGATTTACATGTGGCCACACTACCAGAAGGGTGTAGCAGAAATCCAGTGTTTGTACGCCAGTATAGACTACCGCTGGCATGTTTAGAATCATTGGCAGAGATTATTAAAAATTTGGAATCGCGGGGAATCATCCGGCCCATTCATAGCACATCCAATACACCTATTTTAGGTGTGTTAAAGCCAAATGGTCAATGGCGGCTGTGTGCAGACTTGAGAGAGTTAAATAAAAGAGTACCAGTATCTAGATGGCCACTGCCATTCATTGATCAGGGCCTAGCTCAGATACATGGTTCAAATGTATTTACCACATTAGATCTCACCTCTGGATATTGGTGCGTGCCATTGGCAGAGGAGATACAACATTTATTTTCCTTTACATTTGACAGGACTCAATATGCCTGGCTTAGAGCTCCGTTCGGGTACATCAATAGTGGGAGTGAATTTGGCATATTTTTGAGAGAGGCCATGCCGGATGCAGCGGAAAGAGGAACAATAGTTTATGTGGACGATGTCCTGATAAAAAATAAAAGCCTGAAAAGCCATTTTGATGAAATAAGACATGTACTTGGCCAATTGCAGAAAGCAGGCGCCAAAGTATCTTTGCAAAAAGCACAATGGTGCAAGAAAAAAGTGAACTTTCTAGGGCACGAAGTGACTGAACATGGGCTAAATCCACAAAAGAAGAAAATAGAGGCCATACAAAGATTAAAAGATCCTAAAAATGTGAAAGCAGTAAAAAGTTTATTAGGGATGACAGGCTATAACAGAAAGTTCATTGAAAATTATGCAGAAATCACTCAACCATTGACTAAACTGCTTAAACTGAATACTCCCTGGAAATGGGAAAAAGGGCAGTCTGATGCAGTGGCTAAATAAAAGGAATGTCTTGTAAAGGCACCATGTTTAGCATACCCCATAAAGGACAGGGATTTCTTTATAGAAATAGGTTTTTCTGAACATTGTATGTCAGCAGTGTTATCACAAAAACACGATTTGAATCACAAAACCATTGCATATGCAAGTAAGGCATTTTCCCAAGTTGAAATGAAATTTAATGAATGTGAAAAGGCCCTATTAACCACTGTGTGGGCGCTACAACATTTCCGCCCCATTGTGCAGGGAGAAAAGGTGATTATTGAAACAAATCACCAACCGTTGCAATTTTTAGAGAGTAAAAGAATTAGATCAGGTAATCTAGCGCAATCCAGAATCACTTCATGGACGCTGGCATTACAAGGTTTTCCCGTAGAAGTGAGATATGGACAAAATAAAAAGAACCCAATTGCTCAAGGGTTAGCTGACTTACATGACTGTGCAGCTGAACAAATACCAAATGAAATGGAAGTAGAAACTAGTTTGCAGGAATTTGAACAATCACCACACAAAGCTTTTGATGAAAAAACATGCAAGGATTTGCCAACTGTATATGTGGATGGTTGTGCTTTTCACATTGAAAATGACAGTAATAAACAATTAGTGGCAGGAATAGGAAATGTCTGGTTGAAATGTGAAGGTGTCCCCAGTATAGGGATGACGATTGGAGATAGGAGCAGTCAGGTGGCGGAATTGGCAGCCATTTACAAAGCAATTGCTACTGCAGTTGATAAAAAGTTCAGTGAAATTGTCCTGGTGACTGATTCTGACTATGCACGGAATAGCTTTGTGGAGTATTTGCCTGGTTGGAAAGGAAGAGGCATGGTTACATACAACAAAAAGCCACTTAAGCATGGAAAAATGATACAAGCCATAGACAAATTGGTGTCAGAGAATAAGTTAACAATATACTGGAGAAAAATTCGTGGGCATTTAAAAACACCAGGAGAGGATAAGGAGGGAAATGATAAGGCAGACCACCTGGCTAAGATTGGGGCTGTGATGGGAGAATTGCTACCTATCGATTATTTAATGGGTGAAATACAAATTGATGCAGTCACACGTTCTAAAGCACCAAAGGAGGTAGATCAACCGGTGGTGCAGTGGAGTCATGACACGCCAGACCAGGATTTGATTGAGGCACAAAAGAATGATCAAATTTTGGGAATCTATTATAATCATTTGATAGATCCCGAACAAAATTCTTTGACAGAAAATGATTGTATGGGAAAAGAGGAGTTGAGGGTGTTATTAAAGAACAAAACACGAATTAGATTACAGGATGGACTCATGATTAGAGAGTCCATAACAGGACAAATACAGTGGGTAGTACCCCTTTCATTCAGAGGACTAATGCTACACCATGCACATGATGCCATAACTGCAGGCCATAGAGGTTCACAAAAAACATTAGAAATACTAAAAGATTATGCTTACTGGCCACATATGTCCCAAGATGTGGAATTATATACTAGAGGATGTCTAGTATGTGCCAAATTTAAACCTGCTTCACCAATGCATAGAGCACCATTGATGAAAAGAGGCCTAACTCTCCCATGGTCAGATTTGCAAATAGACTATGTAGGTCCTTTAAAAAGGTCGAGCAGGGGACACCGTTATATTTTGAGTGTGGTATGTTTGATGTCGAAGTGGATTGAATGCATTCCTGCACCAGATTGTAGTGCGCAAACAGCAGCCACATTGCTGGTGAACCATGTGTTCTCAAGGTTTGGCTTGCCACAAAGAATTGAGTCAGACAGAGGAAGTCATTTCACAAGTACTCTAATGAGTAAGGTATGGCAAATACTAGGTGTAAAAAGGAAACTACATATCGCATATCGGGCGGCGTCTTCAGGTACAGTTGAAAGAAGCAATAGGTCTGTTGTGGATATTTTAAAGAAATTTGTGGCAGAAGCAGGTTCCATCTGGGATTTACGTTTACCGTTGGTTTTGATGGCAATCAGGTCAACTCCTGCCAAAGCAACAGGTGTTAGCCCCCATGAGGTCTTGACAGGTAGGAAAATGGTGTTACCACAACACCTACTATACAGAACACATGAGCAGACACTTGTGAGTGCATCCACAGTTCATGAATATATTGATGAACTGAGGAGGCATTTGCAACATGCATTTGCTTTTGTGCAGAGAAATCTGGAAAGAGCTGCTGACAGTGCAAAGTCTTATTATGACAAAAAGACATCAGTAAAGGAATACAGTGTAGGGGATCAGGTGTACAAGTTTCATTTTGGAAAAAGTAAACAGAAAAATTCTAAATTTCTAGCAGCCTGGCAGGGGCCATTTCGAATTATAGATAAGGTCTCTCCTGTAGTTTATAAAATTTTGAAAAATGAAGGTGAAACGGCAATAGAGCAGTTTGTCCATGTAAATCAAATCAAACCATGCCATCCCAGACATGATATCAGGCAGCTTGAGCATGTAGAAACAGATAAAGTCCCTTGAACACAAAAAGAGAAAATAAATGGGTACAATCAGGAGGCAGTGACAAAGAAGTTAAAAAGTTGATTGCTATAATGGCACATAAACACTGTAATATATGTAAAAATATATAATATAACATAAATAAATGAATAAATAAAAATATATAATGGAAGCTCATGGTTGGTGTGCGGAGAGAAAATGTATTAAATATTGAATGCTGTTTATATGTGCTTGTTTTCTTTTAACTTGTGTTTAATTTCAGAAAAAAAAACGAAATATTTTTACCAAGCATGTTTTATTTTTGGCAAAAGGGTGAAATTAGTATTGTGCTATGTACTTAATTTGTTTATTTTCTATTTGATTTAGAAAATTAACATTATTTGGTCGGAGGTTCCGGGATCAGAGCCCACGGGAGACGATGGAGTCCTGGAGCCCACGTGGACGGATTCCGGGAAAGCCCCAAAGAGGGGTGAAGACCAAGGCTGCAAAGCGATCAGCATTGAATATGATACCGATGATATGGTTAATGATGATGATATTTGGAGGGATCTTCAAGAATTCAGAAGCACAGGTTGTCATTGAACCTGGACCAGCATCTGGTATCGCGGTGGAAGAGGCACCAGGATTCATCATGAGTGATAGAAGGATGATTTTCCAAAATATATACATACCATTGAATCCTGAGATTTTGATTGAAAAACACTTGAACAATACCGGAATTAAGATTGAACAGACTAAAGAGTGGCTGGAAATAAGAAAAGAGGACACTAAGCAGTCAATAAGAGATATATTAATGCAATTGGAAAAAACATTTGTGAATTCAGCAGACATTAAGAAGAAGAGAGGAAAGAGAGGTGCGGTGATGCTCCCGATATCAATGGTAATGTCTATAGTTGGAGCCATAATAGGTACCACAATATCAACAGCCAATTCTATTTCGGTAGGAACACTGAGTACTAAAGCGCAACAACTGAGTATTGACCTAGAAATAATACAAAAAACATTAGATGGAATTAGAGTGGGACTGGATGAACAAGTAAGATTCATAAAGGAAACTGCAATCATTCTAAATGAACAAGCGGATGTAATGCAACGGGCGACTAAAATAATACTTAAGCATGACAGAACTTTAAATGAAATATTGAACATAATGAGTCCTGTTGATAGACTTTTAACGAATTATATGAGAGAAGTTCAAACTGCAGTTTCACAATTGATTCAAGGACATATCCCCTTGTATTTTGTTTCGCAGGATATTATTCGTCAAATGATAGAAAGATTGACCAGGAGGGAAATTGATATAATACAGGTAAAAATTGCATTCGAAATGGGTAATGCAATGCCGTTATATGTGGACTTGGAAAGACTAGAGATCGGATTTTTGCTATGCATCCCATATGTAGCCCCTGAACTTATTTATCAAACGAAGTGGGTACACAACGTGGGATTTTGGCAAGAGGACAAATTTATTAAGATTTGGTGGCATTTCAGTCATGGGAACCTGAAGTTTATTTAATACCAAGCCTGGAAACATGTGTAAAATTTAAAGAACAAAATTATATGTGTCCAGGTAAACCGTTTGTTCCTGATGCCACAGATGCTATTTGTGGTTTGAAATCTGACCCAAGTATATCAGAGGGATGTGAAGTGATTATTAGCAATATGGGGAGTGAAGAAATGGCACAGGCTAAGATGGTCAGAGGTAAATGGTTGATCAGCACCTGTTTAAAGAACATGACGGTAGTACATTTAAACCATGGAACATACGTGGTTAAACAGGTGAAATATAATGTTTTTTATTTACAGGTTCCAAAGGATACAATTGTGTCAATTGGGGGGTTAACATTGTTTCATGTAACAAATGATGTTTGGGAAAGCCAAGTGGAAACTATCAATTTTTTTCAAAGGGATACTTTTCCAATAGACCCGGATATGGAATATTTATTGAATCACAAAGAAAGACATGTTATAAAAATGAATTTGAGAAAAAACAATATTACAATTAGTAATCTGGGGATAATAGAAGTGGAAAGATTTAATTGAGGAACCTGGGGGGAACGCTCAATAGTGGGTTTGGCTGTCCTGGTGCTAATCATGGGTGGATGGTTGATTGTGCTATCAGTAAAAATGAAAATGTTACTGATTTTATTAGCTACGTCAGGAAGAGAAAGATATCCCAATACACATGCATTTTAAAAGAAAAAGGAAAGAACAAGTTGTTTTTAGGAATTGGCTTGGATTGTAGCCAAGTTCTAAAAACAAAAGGAGGGTATGTAAGGATATTTGGCGTGTTACAGCACAGAGTACAGCACTACTGTACAGGTGTGGTGCATTGCTATATGTGTTGCCAGGATAACATGGACATATAAGTAAAGTCAGGCTATTCAGTCAAAAACGATTTTTACATATAAGATGTAAATCTATTTTCACGTGCACATTCAAAAATGCGCAATACTTTTCACCTGAAATGCCTATGGTGCAAGAGACACATTTGAAAATTAATAACTAACATTATTAATAAACAACCTGACTAATAAAATTCATTTAACATAACCCACTAATAAAAATGTGTCTCCACTGCAGAATTAGGCCTATTCTGAAAGTGAACTTTTAAACGCACATTCATTTTTTTTTTCGTTTTCTCTGCCGATCTGTCCACATAACTACAGGAAGCAAAAGAGCTCGAAAGAACAGGAAATCAGTTGGTTACAAAGTATTACTATAAAAATGAGCCATTGTGTAGAGAGGGAGGAGATGGCATGATTAATTTCTGATTGAAGCAGCGTCATAGCAAGTATCATGCTAGAGGCAGTGATGAGGGTTTTGCTGGGGGGAGTTTGAAGAGGGAGAGAGAACAGTCGAGATTTGGCAGAGCTGGGAGAAGGACCTGTTTCCTGGCTGAAGCATTCCTATCTGCAAAAGCTGAGAATTCCAGATAATAACCCCGGTTTGAGAACGAAAGGCGCTCGTTTTCACTGGGGTTAATCTTCAAGGGAGCCACATTCAGAAAGAGAACAGCTGAAGAAAACTCGGGCTGAACAGATGAGGTAATTACATAAGTGTGGGGGCTGAGTGTGTACGAGAATATTCAGTCAGCGTAGGAAAGGAGATTCCTGTGATTTAATCACATGTTAATGTTGCAAATCGAGTTCTTTTCTCCGCCACTCTCTTTTCAGTGTATCACAGACAATGCTGTTATTGTGCTATTTTATTTATTTCTGTAAAGAGTGAGATCGTGTTTAAATGCAACTTTTATAATACAGAAAAATATTTGAAAGCAGACGGGTGGTGTGTTTTATATTTACCAATACAGTGCTGATGATGTGGGGAGATTTTTAAACAGTGCAATTGTCATTTTAAGACAGATGTGTGCATGATCATATTCAGTATGGACAGTTGTGAGTGACTGTTTGTAGATAAGCTCGTTGGAGGTACATGAGCCAACGGGAAGAGGGACTCTCTGGACATAGTTCCCTACCGTATATAAGGTGGTGGAAATTACCACAAAATTACCACATATAGCTCTCTGTCGTAAATAAGTCAGTGAGATCGCCCATGGTGGCACACTAACACTGAAAATGTGGTATTCCTGAAATGTAGGCCTGAGGTCTCTCTAGTGATTACACGAAAAATCTAAGCAAAGATAAGGGATTCTGGACATTGGGGCCACAAATAAAACAAGGGAATTATGCTCACCAAAATACCACCAACCACGCATACCAACCACGCATACCAAATATGCATGTCTGGGTGCTGAAATAATGCATGTCCACTGTATTATTGTTGTACATGGCCCAATCTGAATACAAGGAGTGATTGTTGCTAAGTTATTTTTCGGCGGTAAGAAAATACCGTCAGGCCCCAAATCTCCACAAAATACCCTACAGAGGACAGATATTACTCAAGCTAAATGGGAAAAGCATTGAGGAAGTCAGGCAAAAAGAAGACAAGGACGAACAGGATAGAAGGGATACGGAACGAGAAAAGAGATTGAAAGAAGATGAGCATAAAAGAAAGAGCATGTATCAGGAGTAACAACAAAAGAAAGCAGAAAGATCAGAAGAGCAAAGAAAGTATGACAATAGGCAGAGAGCAATGGAAGATTGGGATAGAAAAGAAAGGGCGTGAGAAGAGGAAGAAGCACAGAAATTAAGGGACAAACGAATACAGAGACAAAGAGAAGAGGAAGAAAGGAGAGCAGAAGTAAGGAGAGGAGAATGGAAACAAGAGGAGAGAATTAGAAGAGATGCGAGAAAACAAAGAGAATTAGACGAAGAATTAGAAAGAAGGAGGAGACAACAGAGTCTTGATGCCAGTATCATTTGTAAAGAACCAGTAGGGCTAAGCCCAGAAATGCGATGGGACAGAATAGAAGAGTTACTTCCCTTAAAGGGAGCAACATCAGGAGCGTCTAGAATAGCATTAGAAGAAGAAAACTTTGATATAGCAAGCATTGGAGATAGGATTGATAAAGCCTATCAAGAATTAGAGGGAGGCAGCAGCTATGAAAGTTGAAGGAAAGGGGATGTGTCCCCAGCATTTCAATCATGAAGTGAAGAAGAAAATCTGTTCCAACCTGGGCTCAGAGCTTTGTCCTTAAGCAGACTGAACATAGACCAGGGTGAAGGGGAGGGTAGTCATACTTCTTGGGGACAAGTGATGTCAGACGAAGAACAAGAATCTTTCCTTGGGGGAGAAGAAGGAAGCACATCCGCCCCGAAGGAAGCCTGCTGGTACACAAAGAAGTAAGATGGTCAGATTTAGAGTAACCAAAGGACAATCGTATAGTGAGAAGGGAGAATCACCGCCAAATGTGAGCAGGTTAAGATCGCTACCATCAAGGTGATGGTCAGGGATTATTGTCCCTGCCATGGATAGACAGAAAATGGGAGCCGACTGTAGGTTAGGGTTTACAAAGTTTCCCTTATTGGAAAAAGGGGGAGCAAGACCACAGTATATTCCATGGGCACAGATAGACAAGGATAATGTAAGGTGCAAGCTCCAGAGTTTGACATCCGGTGCTGGGAAATGGATATACGAGTTAGAAAAAATGACAGGAAGGAATACATTGGCCATAGGGGACGTTAAGGGTCTCTTAGCAGCTATCCTTGGAGAAAGATCTGATGACATATGGAGGAGAGCAGCGTATCCAGGTGTGACAGCACAAAACACAGTGCATGATGGAGTGCTGTTTAATAACTGTAGACCAGATGTTTGGAGGGCTCTCAGGGTGCAGTATGCTGACACATCAGATATGGGTGCAATCATGACACCTAAAATGAAAGAAGAAGAAGAAAACCCTTTTGCTTTCATCAAGGACATTCAAGAGTGGTGGCAACTTGAAATGAAGGACCCATGGTAAAAAAAAAAACAGTAGCATTATTTTACTACATTTTATACCAGGGGCTGTCTGAACCAGTACAGAGACACATGGAGAAACAGGTGGGAATGGAATCAAAACAATGGGCTGAGATACAGTTGACAATAAAGCATCACTGTCGGTTACTGTAAAAGAAAAACAAAAAGAAAGATGAGGCTAGGAAAGTTGAGGAATTAATTGTCAAAATATGCCATAGAAGGGGTGGTATTGACAAGCAGAGAAAGACTGGGAGTGCAGCAAACAGTAGGTGCGTCACAGGTGAATAATCAGCGCCTGATGTACCAAGGTGGATATGGGTTTGTGCTATGAGGCAGATGTATGGGCTATAAAGGAAGGGGTGGATTTCAAAATAATCAAGGTGAACTTCAAAATGTGCAGAATGAGAACCAGCATACCCAGGGAGGAATTAACCAAGGGGGATTAGTCAGACGAACACCCCCGGTATATTGGACTTGCGGGATGACAGGGCACATTGCATGTGTATGTGGAAGCCAAGGGAATGTACAAAATGACCAATTCACAATAGGGGACAGTTTATCCTCCACCACATAGCACACAAACTAGGGAAGGGTTTGCCCAAGATCAGACAGTGTATCAGCCGCAAGCACCACAAATGCAACAGACACAGCAACCAGAGCAAGTATAAATGAAACCACTGCATGGGCAGTCGCAACACGATCCCATACAGACACAGCAATATGCAAACACAGGACAAGTGCTGACACCTAGAATATGAGGTGCCATTGTGGTAGGAGGAAATCCTTTCACAGGAACAGGGGTATGCACGTACCGACAGTAGGACAGCTCACAGGGTGACTTGATGTGTTCTGTACTATCTGTGACACCAGACTCCCAAGTGGAACCAAGGTCGATGTGACCATAGAAGGCACACCTTTTTCTTTTACTAGTAGATACTGGGGCTACTTGTTCATGTATACGAGAGGGAAAGTATCCGATGTCTGGAATTACCATGAATGCTCAAGGGTTCTCTGGAGCTACAAGCTGAGTTCCTTTTACTGATGAATTACCAGTCTCTATAGGAGAGTATGACATGTCTGTTCCTTTGTTGACTTCACGACAGACACCAGTTAACATATTGGGGAGAGATTTGATGACAAAGCTTAACATGACGATTGCATTCACTGGCAAAGGGATAGTGTGTTCCACTCCTGGAATACACTACTTAAACATGGGTGAATTTATACTGGCATTTATAGGGCAAGTGGCTCTGAGAGGCGTTCCATTAGAGCCAGAGGGTTTCCTATATGGGGTGAGCATTTTATTGACATGGTTACCAGACACAGATTGGCTTGTTTGTAATGCCTCTATAGTCACACACCAAGCTAGATTGCCAAAGGTTTTAAAGAATGCTTACTTAATGTTGTTAGAACAAAAGTTTTAAAGTATATCTTGTAGATTGTTTGTGAATATAAACATGCAAAATAAAAGTTTGAAATAGAAGAATAGAGATATAAGTGTAAGATGGATTGTGACTAGGATGTATTTTAAAAACAGTACACAATAAATGTAGAGGTAATATTTTAAAGAGTACATAAATTAGAAAAGAAAACACCATACTGCAATCTTCTACTTCTGTTTTATTGTGTAAAACAGTATAGGCCAAATTCACAGAGCATTTTCCAATGGGGCTTTGCCATTATAAAACGTTTCTGTGAATTAGGCCCTATGTATTTTAATATGAACAAGTGTTCCCTATACATTGTAGGTTAAATAAATGGCTCCATCTACGTTATTTTGAGTGTGAGGGAGTGTAGAAGTTCATGACTGTTTACATTTGAAACAAGTAAACAATAGGTTATAGATACAAAAACCATAGAGTATAATGTTTGTAATTTAGATATACTGTGTTTACCTATTATGTGTATAGGTAGTGAACATAAGTATGCACACAACATTTTTAAAAAACGTATTCTAATTGAAATAGAAAATTGAAACATCTTACTCAAAGGGTTAGTTTGTTAAATGTTTAAACATGTTCTATCTGCAGTGTGGAAGTTTTCAGAAAAGTCATACAATCTATTCAGTCATTAAACCGTGGATTTTTTTCATTTTGTATGATAGGTTTAAGAAAATTGGCATTGGCTTCTTTGGTGTGTAGGTTGCCAGAAAAAGGATGCACACCAAATTACGAAAGAAGTTTTGGCATGGTAATGTAGATATTTTTATGATTTAGAATTCATTTTGATATAATAACAAAAGGAATTCCACACTGCATACAATTATCAGTGCCAATAGAAGTTTAAATAACAATTCCAAGTTTTAAACATTTCTAAATATGATGTGTACACTATGGAATGTCATAATGAACTTCTCATGTGTGTAGGTGGCCAAACAAAAGATGCACAGAGATTGTATAAGAAGTATGGAAATTAAATGTGTTATATTATTAGTGTACTTATTGCTAAGTGTTAATATGTTTAGACACAAATGTTTGTATTGTCTACCTATTAATTGAAATATAGGTATGACTATACATTAAAAACATTGCTACTCAAAATAATATTACATTGTTGGCATGTCTTCATTTATTTATTTGTAAAACTGAAGACATAGTTAGGTTATATGTCTTGGTTTCCTGGTGAAGGTTGCATAAAGTAATCTGTAAATTTCTCTTCATGTAGTATTAAATAATGTGTGTACGTAAATATGTGCATTGTAATGAAATGCCTTTATCAGATAGTGTACAGACTATTGACGTTGTGGGCAATTCTTTTTAGAATTTGCTGATGCAAAACCAAGTTTGTAGTTACCTAAATGGTTAGTATAATTGAGGTGATAAAATTGCATTTATTTTCCCTATACTGCAATTTAGCAGCTCTTACTTTTTGAAATTGTTATTTTGTGAAGGGTGTTTTTTTGATACAATTTTTATTTTATAAAATGATTTCCATTTTTATTTTATGTTATTTTATACATATACTTGTATAAAGTGAGATAGTGTATAATTTGTATATTTATATTTCATTATTGTTAAATATTTAAAATTTCAAATGGATTGTGTCCTCCCACGTATTCCTCATCTTCTGATAAGTCGTTATCTCCAGCTTTGCTGCTTCGGAAAAAAAAAATTCTCGGCAGAGGGCGCTGTGCTCGAAGTCGTGGCGTCGATTGTCCCTCGACAGGCTCCGTACTCTGTCGACGTCACCGATGGTATAAATAGCTCAAGCCGCGCCCGTTGCTTCAGTTCCGTTTTTCCGATCGCTTCGCTATCGAGAACGGCGCGCTTCGAGTTTTTCTGTGTGAAAATGTCATCTTCTTCGACTCCTTCGACACCCAAGACTGGGTTCAAGAAGTGCATCGATTGTGGATCGAAAATGTCGATCACGGATCCTCACCGAGTTTGTCTCTGGTGTCTCGGTTCAAGTCACCAAACCAACGACTGTGGTTCCTGCCAGTCCATGACCGAGAAGGCCCTTTGTGAGAGGAGAGGTAAACTGTCGTTGGGGAGGGAAGCCTCTAAGAAGGCTATGTCCAGAAAACATAAAAAGTGACCGATTCAAAGGAATCGGATCACCATAGGCATCCCAAGAGATCTCGATCTCGTAGTAGATCGAGACACTCTTCTTCCTCGTCTTAAAAAATTAAGAGGAGACATAGATCTCCCTCATCATCATCTTCTTAGTCGACCGAAGAAATTCAATGTCTGACAAAATCGGATTCCCCCAGAAAATGGGAGGAATTCCGTAAAAAGATGATGGAGGTATTCGAGAATGCGGCTCCGACCTCCTCGAATAAACCTCAGAAGAGCCATACCCCTAAAGTCGCTCCATTGGACGACAAAGGGAAGTCAAAAACGACTTTGTTAAAAGCAAGTAGTGTCGAGGATGCTCGAGTCGACGCTAAGCCGTCGAAGACTCTTCGAGAGTCGAGCACCTCCCCGGTGCCATATAAAAAACATAAGTCATCGAAGGCTTCTGATGACTTCATCGATGACATTGGCGTCGATTGCTTCGGCATCGAAGCCAAAAGAGTCTTCGAACCCTGTATCGAAGTCATCTTCAAAGTCATTGAAGATTCCTTCGACAACTTCGAAGGATTTTTCCATTCCTTCGACACGTATTGTTGAGGAAGAAAGGAGATTTACTCCATTGCCCAGGTCAGACCTTTTTAAGTCTATGGGCCTCATTCCGAGTACGGCGCTAACCAATGGCGCTATTAACGCCTTGGTTGACGCCGTACCCGGACCGGCAGCGCCTTGGTGGTTGGCGGAATTACCGCCCCATTCCAAGGTTGGCGGGGCGGTAATTCCCCAATCCCCATTTACCCTTCCCCATTCCCATTCTTGCCCCATAGGGCATAATGGGAGTGGGGAAGGCGTCAATTACGCCACCGTAAATTACGGTGGCGTAATTAACATCAAGGTCCCTTAGCGCCATGGTATTTAACGCCTGCTAAAAGCAGGTGTTAAAAGCACCATGGCGCTAAGGGAACTCGGAGTATGGCGGTAAGGTATTACCGCCACCGCTCTCGTTAGCGGTGGCCGCTATCCCTTACCGCCATACTCGGAATGAGGCCCTATGTCCTCAATTTATGAGGAATCTGGCTCGGAGGAAGATGAAGTCACTCCTTTTGGAGTTTCATATGGCACAAAACAAGTTCCTGAGGAACTCATTGATCAAGAGTCTAAAATGAGAGACCTGAGAGACACTCTACATTCTGCTAGTGGAATTGACACCTCCCCAGAATTAGAGTTTGCCAGACCTGATCCTGCAGAACATGCAGACTCAGGGTACAGGAGTCTTATGACCAGAGTGATTGAATACATGGGTTGGGGTAACACTTTACCCGTTTTCGAATAGGACGACATGACAGATATAATTGTCAGAGGTCCTCAAAAAGATCCAGTTCTCCCCTTCCACAGGGCTCTTCAGAGGACAGTAGAGAAAAACTGGGAAAATCCTGAGAGCATTTCTGCTGCAAATAGTAATTTCCCCAAGAAATACAGACCAGCAGGTACAGATCCTGAATATTTAAACAGGCATCCGACTCCAGAAAGTCTAGTTATTCAGGCAGCATCCACATCAAAACAAACTGCATATCCTACTATCCCTCCGGATAGAGAGGATAAAAAAGTTGATGCTTGGGCCCGTAAAGTTTTCACTTCAGGCAGCATGGCCCTTAAATCAACAAATGTCACCTGTACCCTGGCCAGGTTTACCCATACCCTGTTGGACTGTATTTCGGCGGCGGCTGATCATATTCCGGAAGGCAAGGAAAGGGAAGGCTTCCTAAATATAGTCAAAGACGGGAAGGAGGCAATGGGGGAATGTCTCCAGTCTGGACTGGATACTGCTGATAGTATCAGCAGATCCATGGCTGCAAGCACTGTGCTACGCAGATTTGCGTGGTTGAGAAAGTCTGGGTTTGCACCAGATGTGCAAGCCAGACTCCTCAACATGCCCTTTGATGGCTCAAGGCTGTTTGGCAGTAAGGATGATGAAAGCCTAGTAAAACTTCAGACCTCGAAAGCGGCAGCTAAATCGCTTAGTGCCTCCATGCGCCAGCCTCAAAAGCCCTATTCCGGCTCATCTTCCTGGAGGGGTCGTTCTTTTCGTTACTACTCCTCATTTGGTAGATGAAGAGGACAGGCTTCTCAAAGAGGCAAAAGAAATTTCCCTCGTGGTGCACGAGGAAGAGGTGCAAAATCAGCCTCAGGAGCGGCATCTTTGCCCTCAGCCACTCCGGCAGCCGCCTCCAAATCCCTCGGAGACCTTGTTACACAAAACACCAGTGCGAGGCAGGATCTCTCAGCATCTGAAGGAATGGCGGGGCATTACCTCAGATGCTTGTGCACTGGAAACAGTAGCTCAAGGTTACTGTCTCCCCTTCCAAAAAAGGCCTCAGAATCATCCACCAGGAGCCAACTCCGTACAAATTCCAGACCCGCTCCTGTTGCAGGAAATTTTAACCCTGTTAGAGAAAGGTGCCATAGAACAGGTAGCTGTAGCAGAGAGGAACAGGGGTTGGTACTCCCCATACTTTCTCATCCCAAAAAAGGACCGAGGATTGAGACCCATCTTGGACTTAAGAAACTTGAACAAGTTCCTCAGGAAGGCCAAATTCAAGATGGTGACCCTTTCTCAGATCCTTCAGGCTCTACAACTCCAAGACTGGTTGGTATCATTGGACCTTCAGGATGCTTACTTTCATGTGCCAATCCATCCAAAGCACAGAAAGTACCTGAGGTTCGCGATTGGCAACTCTCATTATCAGTTTCGAGTTCTGCCATTCGGGTTGACCTCTGCCCCGAGGGTTTTCACCAAACTGATGGCGATTGTGGCAGCGAGTCTCAGGAGAGGGGGTTTCACATCTACCCCTATCTGGACGATTGGTTGATCAGAGCATGTTCTCCAGAACAAGCTCAGGAACATCTTTCGATCACCTACCACTTCCTTCACAAATTGGGCTTCTCCCTCAATTTCAAGAAGTCCCACATGATACCATCACAAAAGCTCCAGTTTATCGGAGCACTCTTGGACACTTCCTCGGGAAAAGCCTTGCCTCCCGAGTTGAGAGCTGTCCACATTCTGCAGATGGTAACAAAGTTCCAGAATGCCCAATGTCTACCGGCCTTCGATTTTCTCAGATTGCTCGGCTTCATGGCATCCTCAGAGGCCAGATTGAGAATGAGATCCCTTCAATGGGCACTCAGAACTCAGTGGTCCCAGTTCTCAGGGAATATGTCAGATCTTCTGCAAGTCCAGAGTGCAGTTGCTCAGGATCTTCTATGGTGGGCTTGCAACAACAACATTCTCAAGGGAGAATCTTTTTGGCAGCCGTGGCCGGAGATAACAGTAGTAACGGACGCCTCACTCACGGGGTGGGGAGCACACACCAACGATCTGACAATCAGCGTTCGTTGGTCTCCATCGGAGTCCAAACTACACGCCAACCTTTTGGAGCTGAGGGCAATCAGACTAGCGCTGAAGGCCTTTCTGCCCTCTGTACAGGGAAAGAATGTCCTGATAATGACAGACAACACAGTGGCCATGTACTAACTCAACAAGAGAGGAGGAGTAGGGTCACTACCACTGTGCAGAGAGGCAATGCAGCTCTGGTTCTGGGCAATACGAGAAGGAATCTCTCTATCGGCAATTCACCTAGCCAGAGAGCAGAACACGGCGGCAGATGCTCTGAGCAGGCAGAGCACAGTCTCTCATGAGTGGGAGCTAGCTCAGGAAGTCCTTCAAGAGATCTTCGCCTTTTTGGGAACCCCGCAAGTGGATCTGTTCGCCACCATGATCAATCGGAAGTGCGAGCAGTACTGCTCAAGGGAATTTCCTCAAAGAGGAGCTCTGGGAGACGCATTCGTAGTGCAGTGGAATTTTCCACTGCTGTACGCATTTCCCCCAGTCCCCGTGATTCCTCAAGTAATCAGGAGGTTGAGAAAGTTCAGGAAAACCATGATCCTAATTGCTCTGGACTGGGCCAGTAGGACGTGGTACCCGGACCTTCTAGACATGTCCATCTGCCCTCCAATACATCTTCCGCAAAGAGAGGATCTTCTCTCGCAAGAGGTAGGTCAGGTTCTTCATCCAGAGGATGAATGCATGGTTTCTGAGAGGTTGCGATACAAGGATTGGGATCTTCCGGATGACGTAATGGAAATTTTGCCAGCAACAAAATCTTTGTACTGATGTCGCTGGAACAGGTTTAGTAACTGGTGCAAAGATAAGGATGTGGACCCTTTTCAATGTAGCACTCCAATAGTGCTTTCTTTTCTATTACATCTAGCCAATCTGGGGCTCCAGATAGGAACAATCAAAGGATACCTTGCTACGCTGTCCATCTTCAAGCGCACCTCGGAAGAGGTTTCATATTTCAAAATACCATTAATCATTCAATTCTTAAAAGGGATTACTTACGTATACCCTTCAGTACCTTTTCATGTCCCAACTTGGGACTTAAAGGAATGGTTCGGTCAAAATATTTTATTGTCCCTACGGGTCGGCTATATGTTTTTAAGCCTAAGTCGCTCGATTTTAGAAAAATTTCCTATGGACCTTACCCGAGTTTTCGTCCATTAAACGCACGTGAAAACAGGCATCAGGGCGCTGCCATTTTGTGATAATCCTATCACTTGCCGCATCGCCCTGGCTGACCTGCTTTTGCGACACTAAATCATATTTTCTCTCGCTGTGCTGCAACCTGACCTGTACAATGTGTAAAGTCTTGTATTTTTGTGTCATCAAAATAAGATACAAAATAAAACACCACATATATTTTAACAACGGTTGTTTCGATTTTTTTAAATGAATCAAGTGTGTCTCCATTCAAGGATGGACGTCAGACATCTGTGCTCCGAATGGGTGAAGGTCAGGTCGCTGTGAAGCAGGGTGGTCACTATCTAAGCTAACATAATATATTCTCACTAATGCATGCACTAAATAACACTTGTTCAAAGTCTTTCAGTCGGTTATGTCTCTATAAAAGTCACACATATCTATACTATCAATCAACATTGGATTATACAGGCCTTAGGTTAAGGGTCTTGACCGCTATAATACACTGTTTGAAGTGTGGATCTGTGCTCACAAGAATCTCCGGTATGTGGCATTTGTTATTGATAAGCAACGATATACTGCAGTAGGGGTCTAATGTTAGTTGGGGATCTGCTAGGTGGGCATCATGGCATGGTCAGTGGTCTGGCACATGAAGAGAATATCTTGCAGGGACACAGGGTCAGAATGGCAGTAAGTTTCCACTGGCGAGGGTGCGTGGGCAAGGACACGTTTGTGGAGATGAACGAGCTATGTGCTTAGTTCAGGCTGGTTCACATACAGGACAGTGATCTCAGAGGAAGAGTGATGTGTTACATTTATTAGCTGTTGGAAATATCTCTGGAGTTTTCCAGTCAGAGTGGGAACGAGGGTGGGGGCCATGTGCTCTGCGCATTGAGGCCTGTTCACCAAGATGGAGTGGAAAGTGGGTACAAAAATCGATGCCCCATGTCCTGCTCAGTGGTCCCATCTACGCAAATGTCAACCAAAGTTCACATCACATAAGTGTGGATCTGTGCTCACAAGAATCTCCGGTATGTGGCATTTGTTATTGATAAGCAACGATATACTGCAGTAGGGGTCTAATGTTAGTTGGGGATCTGCTAGGTGGGCATCATGGCATGGTCAGTGGTCTGGCACATGAAGAGAATATCTTGCAGGGACACAGGGTCAGAATGGCAGTAAGTTTCCACTGGCGAGGGTGCGTGGGCAAGGACACGTTTGTGGAGATGAACGAGCTATGTGCTTAGTTCAGGCTGGTTCACATACAGGACAGTGATCTCAGAGGAAGAGTGATGTGTTACATTTATTAGCTGTTGCAAATATCTCTGGAGTTTTCCAGTCAGAGTGGGAACGAGGGTGGGGGCCATGTGCTCTGCGCATTGAGGCCTGTTCACCAAGATGGAGTGGAAAGTGGGTACAAAAATCGATGCCCCATGTCCTGCTCAGTGGTCCCATCTACGCAAATGTCAACCAAAGTTCACATCACATAAGGGCAAGGGCGAACCCACTACTGGAGGCACTTGGTCCGAGTTTCTACTGAGAAGTAAAGGATGAGAGGGGCCTGATGGCCCCTCGCTCCCACACACTTGCCTGAACACCCACCGGGCCATCCATCCCACCCCCCTCTATCAAAGGCGGTTCGCACCCAGGGATGAGCGCTGGCAGGGGGGCTGTCACGGGCGCAAACGGCCAAGGTGCCAAACAGCATGTACACTTCAAAAGGTATCCCACGCCCAGGGGCCATCGCTCACATGGCCTCTTCAGACCCTGTGTCTCCAGGCAGGCCTCCCCTGAGGCAGGCTGCCCCCCCTGCAATCCACATAAGTGTGTCTCCATTCAGCATTCTTCCTGTGCCTTATCTGCACGCCCCAGGCCCATCCATCCCACCCCCCTCTATCAAAGGCGGTTCTCACCCGCGGATTAGTGCTGGCATGGGGGGCTGACACGGGCGCAAACAGCCAAGGTGCCAAACAGCATGTACACTTCAAAAGGTATCCCACGCCCAGGGGCCATCGCTCACATGGCCTCCTCAGACCCCGTGTCTCCAGGCAGGCCTCCCCCCTTCAAACTACATAATACCACGACATACACACGTCATTCATTCACAAACACACCCCTGTTTCTAATACCTTATAAACAACTTGATATGTCTCATGAGAACATCTTTGTGCTTTGCAAGTCAACTCCTGAACCTTCTACCTGAGAAGCACTGAGATCTATCACATTTTTGACTTGCATAACTTTTGAGCCTCTGCACTCCTGTCCATTGAGGCTTCCGACATTAAAAACTGTCCTTCTTGTAGCCTTATCATCAGCCCGCAGGGTTAGTGAACTTCAGGCTCTCTCATACAAGCCACCATATACTACTTTTTATAAGGATAAGGAAGTCCTTAAAGTTAAACCTTCCTTTTTACCAAAGGTAGTTTCTGACTTCCACTTGTCACAAAAAATAATATTACCAACATTTTATCCTACTCCTCAATTGGGCAAAGAAGAGGAGAGACTGCATAGACTAGACCCCAAGAGGGCTCTTAGTTTTTACATCTCAAGGATGTCTAAATTACGACAAGATGACCAACTGTTTGTGGGTTATACTGGTCATAAACTGGGCTTATCAGTAACAAAACAGACCATATCCCGCTGGATCATTCTGGCCATAATTGAATGCTACAGATTGGTGGGAAAAGACCCACCAGATGGGCTTCGAGCCCATTCTACAAGGGGAATGGCTACTTCTGCGGCTCTAAAGAGGGGTGTCCCGACAGCAGATATTTGTTCAGCTGCAACTTGGAAAACAATGCATACTTTTATCAAGCATTACTGCTTGGATACTGCCTCCTCCAATGAGGGGTTATTTGCCAGGGCAGTTCTGCATTCTGTCCATGAAAACTGTAATTAGTACTCCCACCTGCAAAATTGCCACTGCTATGGGAGTCTATCATAAGATGAGGAACACGTGGGAGGACACAATCCATTTGAAGAACAAGTTACTTGCCAACTGTAACGTTCTTTCAACTGGATATTCCTCCCACATATTCCTCATCGACCCTCCCATCCTACCCCGCAGAACAGTTTACGTTTTCTTACACTTTCCTCTCAAGAAGAGTGCATCAGTCATGGGGCACGCCTGGGTGTTCCTCTTATATGTTCATCGAAAAAAACAGAACTGAAGCAACAGGCGCGGCTTGAGCTATTTATACCATCGGTGACGTCGACAGAGTACGGAGCCCGTTGAGGGACAATCGACTCCATGACTTCGAGCACAGCGCCCTCTGCCGAGAAACATTTTTTCCGAAGCAGCGAAGCTGGAGATAACGACTTATCATAAAATGAGGAATACGTGGGAGGAACATCCAGTCGAAAGAACGTTACAGTTGGTAAGTAACTTGTTCATCTGAATAGAGGTTTTGTTTTTCAACAAGAAGTTGTTTTTCGTATATAGCATGATTAATGAATACAACCTGTTATTGGTTGTGTAAAAGGAATACAATCAGTATTCACTTGGTACCATTATGGAAAAAAAATATGTTTTTATTTTGTTATGAAATACAAAGTTGTTAATATAATTAGTTATAATTGTCATGGATTTAAAGACACGGTACACTCGAGACCAGGACCCTTTCCACTGGTGAGGGATGTGGCGCACAATAAAAACGCTTTAAAATGTATTAACCTGATTCTGTTTTGAGAAGGCAGCCAACCCGTCTCACACCCCCCTTGATGAACACCCTGTGTCGCAATGGCCCATGAACCCGGCCGGTGTGTAAATTAAATATTTATTTATTTTTGAATAGGAATACATTCAAAACAGATTCAATATAGGGCAGCAATCACCAATGTGGTGATCATTACACCACAAAATGATAGGATACCCTTAATTCAACTTTATAACATAAGACACATCAATGCAAATCTGAATGAAAGCAAGATTACTTTTTGGTAATGCCTTTAGATGGCACAACAGTTATGCCTTCCCCCTGCAACACTGCCCCAAACCCATGTTAAACAAGTTTCGTGTGGGTGGAGAGGAGTATCAAGGAGTCTGGTATAATAGGCAAAAATCAGATTGTAACTCCAACCTACCTCCCCTGAATGGGAGGCCAAAATCGGATTGAAAAACCTTGAAAATGAGCAGAATGGCACTTGGAATCCACTGGATAGTTATTTTACATGTGCGGTTGAAGAGATAAGACAGGAATCTGTGTGGCTAGACTAAAGAAGCAAGGAACTACCACGACATAAATACAGGTCTTAAAATTGACTTTGCAAAGGAAATCAGTTCAGCAAAAATCACACTTGGCAAAATTACAGTTTCTTGGGTCTCACAGGTTTAAAACAAGCAAACAACTTATAAAATGAGCTAACAGTCAAAATCAGAAATCGGTTTTACTGAAGAAGTACAAAGGCACATAGCAGGTATGATACTAAAGTGAAAGGGTTACTCTTGATGGGTGACAGTATGAGATTATTTTCTTTGTAGGAAAGGAAAATCAGATTTTAAAAGGGAAACACTTTCACAGGAAATAATTTGTTCTACTGCAACTATATTTAATTGGCTAAATGATTAAAGAAAGACACGGTATGAGGGGAGGTTAATTTGCAAGGTTAACTTATCCATGCCGCGTTCATCACTAAGGGAAATAAATTAATTTATTCAAAACATTAATAATGACTTGCACAATGGACTGAAATTATTTGGAAAGGATGACGCTAACACATGGAGACTAACACAGATTCTTCTAAGGACAAGGTACACACAGGATTCTGACAATTTAGGAAGTTACTAGGGTACTTATAGGTTTTTTATATGATTGGACTAAAGGCAAGGTAGCTAAACAGTGTATGCAGGTAGAGGGTGATAATTACAAAATACACTTGAATTGGGTAGTTTGGATAGCTAACCGGGTCTCGGGACAAGGATCTGGTCACCTGGGCAGAGGCAGGCTCTCCTTAGGGGAACAGCTGGGAAACCGAGGTCTGCTCTCTGTGGACAGCGGGATGCATCAGCTGGGCAAGGACTGGTCTGGTCTGGCCAATGCTTAACTCCCCACTGAATTCTGCACTTAACCTGCATCTGGGCCACTCTCAGCGACCTCGGTCCAGGGCCCAGCCACTCTCCACCTGCACTGCCTCCCTTGGCCCCCCCTGCACCGTGGGACTGTCACTGTATCCCTACAGCCCCCTTCCCAGCACTTGCTATGCACTTACCTCGCACTTGCCACCAGCTGGCCCTTTCTATTCATTATTTATTTTACGCTACTTACCTTGTACTGCACTTTCCCCCCCACCTCCTCCCCTTGCACTTTCTCCTTTTTCCCCTTACCTCGGCACTTGCGCGATCTGAATGACACCTGGCCTAGTAGGATCGTTTGTCTGTCTTTCCCTTGTTTCCCCCCCCCTCCTCGTCGCGCCTTGAAACACTTGTTTATAGGCGCGTTACAAATACCATATCATATCATATCATATCAAAAGGGTCAGCAGCCTTTCCCCCTTCTCCCTTAATTACTGGGATTTTAGTAGGGTTTCATTCTGGGTAGGTGGTTCTGCCTGGATAGGATCAACTAGCTCTGACCTGGCTTCTGGAGTCTTGCAGGGTGAATGTGATATGATATGATATGTTAGGTTATTTATAACGCGCTTAATATCCAGAGGTTTCGAAGCACGGACCCAGGGCTCAAACCTGTGTTGCTCCGTGTCGTCTTGCTTCCAAGGTGAGCATGTTGCAGCTGAGCTATCCTCCCGAGACAGTGGAAGATCTGGATCCTGTAGCTCTTGAATTATGAACGTCCTGACTCTCTCTATGCTTCCTCCTTTTATAGGCAGGATGACATCAGAGGATTTTTACTACGTTGGCGGAAATGACCTGGATATACCTCTTGGAAGGGATAGGGCAGGCTATTTCTGTCGCCACCTCCCTCCAAGCTGATTGGACTGAAGGAAATCACTCAGTTTTAGTGTGGGTGTTTTTACGATGTGCTTTGTTTTACCAAAGTTACTTTTGGCAAAATCCGTTATGGAGCAAAACCCTTGTATTTACAAATGCCATCATCGGGAAAATTAGATAGGCAGATCCCATATTTCACAACGAACATGCCTGTCCAAACACCAAATCTGTGTGATATTGCTTTGTTCTCCTTGCATTCTTTCACAATTTCTATGGAAAATATTTTCTCACAAATCCTACAAATAGATACACATAAGCCAAATAATATTGGGCACATTTATATCAAGTTTCATAACTGTGTCATGTATGGTTTCCCCCCAAAAGGCCTTTTGACTGTCGTTTGCACCCGCCGCATGTCAAGAACACCCACTTGGCCTTATTTTAATGGTACACAAATTACTTTAACATGGTCATCATTTCACATTACTGCTTCTTTAGTTTACCGAAAAAATGCCTTAATATAAAAAGTCTTTGAAATCAAAGGGATGGCATCTGTCCCCAAAAGTGGGCAGTCTTTCCAACCCCCAGCCAAATGTCTTTCCCTGGTCAGCCTACACAGAGGTTGCCATGGCTTCTCTGTAATTATGACAAATGGCAGTCCAAAGAACAGGGTCCCTGCCCTGGCAGTAGGAAATCACGGGGAAGTGAAACAGTTGGCCTTTGCCAAACTGGTCTAACTGGAATGTCTCTTTCAGTCAGGCTGTTAAAGTTCTTTTTGTGAGGAAAAATAAAATAACACAAAATTAGATATACCTATATTTTTGCAGCTTTTCTTCCCCACATGTACAGTTGTGTTTCTGGGCATTTGATAGTATTATTTCCCATCTAGCTTACATAATGTCATTTCATTTCTCTACAAAGAAAAGTAACATGGGTAATTTTATTTTTATGTGCATTTAACAAAATACGGTTTTCTTCTCATTTTGCTTTCTGAAAGCTTTCATAGCTCTAGTCAATTTCTACACACAGATATGTGGGATAAATGGGTTCTTTGAAACTGACGCATAGCAAGTGAGAGAGAGGGCTTCTTTTGAAGTACTTTACATGAGTTCATTTGTTTCGAAAGTAAATCTTAACCATGTGGGCCTGAAATTACATCTCCTACTCTTCACAGACTTCATTTTGATAAAGCAATGTTTTTCAGGGAGGTAAGGCCCTCAATTGATGGTGTTCAACCTGAATATAGGTGGACATAGCTGTGTTTTACAGGAACCAAACTGAGTGATGTTTAAAGATGAAAATAGCACCAGTGCACAGTCGTTTTAAACACAGAACATTTTCTTTTGCAGTTTTGAGTTTTTGTAAATCACAATACAGAAGCACTGCGCCATTCTGCCTTTGAATTCCTCTATTTGGATTCACATGAGGAAAATGAATTCAGCCATTCTTCTGTAACTGCTAAAACGCAGTTTTGTGATGCAAGGGAATATGTGCTCAGCAGACACAGCGCAGCCATGATTTCTGTAACTGCTAAAATGCAGTTTGTGATGCAGGGATTTCTGTTGGGCTGATAAATGTACCCCACAGAATATATTTTTGTAGCCGCGGCTACAATGTCAGCCAATGAGTTGCAGGATTATGCTTGGGCGGCTAAGGCGAGCAACGACTGGAGTACTTTTATTTGCAGCTAAACGGATCCCCTCTTGACATGGTAACTATGGTTACAAACAAACAATTGGGGGTTTTGAGTACTCAAACTGCTTAAAATACATTGCAATAGATATTGTATACATTTTTGCAGTCTGTGTTCAATTTGATCTATTTTTGTAACATAAACGGTGGTCCTTTAAAATGGCCATTTTGGGGGAATTAAATAGGGGGATGGAACAGGGGATGAAAACACATAAGGATGACACATGTAACAAAGTGGATTAAAATAAAAAAGAAACATATTTTGTGGGTCTTTTTTTCTTTTTTGAAAAGATTTAAGGATGGCAGTTAATCTGGTGTTCAGATATACATTTTTTCCAATCGTCAAATATGGCACCTCCCATGGGTACCCATGCAATACATCGTTAACAGAAGACTGTCATCACTGAGGGATCGCAATCGGTAAAAGTGTAGAGTGTGCAATTGACACTGCTGCTGAAGTTGAGCCTTCATTGGCTGTTGGTGATGTTGTTGCATAGGTGGATGGAGGTGGTGCAGGTGGTGCTGATCTCCATCTACGTAAGGAATGCTACCCATGCATTATTTTGTGATGTTTGTGCAATTTCCGATAATCATCATCAACGTCATCACAGTGGATTCACACTAGATGGTTGATCATGATAGATGTACCTAGGCTTTGAGATGGGACATTCGAAGGGCCACATCGTAGAGTTTTGCTGCACAATAACAAAAGTACCTCTTTTCTAGAACAGTGTTCTTTCACTTTGAAGCAACACCAACTGTCTGTGATGGTCTTCATTCCAGTTGTTTTCTTCCTGGCTGGCGATGGTTTTGACACCCAAATGACAACATCATCACTGCTGCTACTCTCGTGGTTGGACATGTTGGAATGTCCAACTCGGGGGAGTATGTAAAATAATAAAAATGACAACATAAAAAAGACAATGCCCCAAAAAATTAAAACGATTTTTAAAAAAAGAAAAAAAAGAAAAACAAAAAATAGAGAAACTAAACCAATCCCAAGACAAAGGAAAATAGGATTAGGAGAAAAGTGGGTAAAAAGGATAAAGAATGTAAGGGGTAAAGTGCCAAAAGTTCTTGTGGTTACTCGGATAACCTGTCACTAGCAAGCACAGATAGCAATGATAAAAGTTAACTTCTTGTGGGTGTGGTGATTAATCGCAGCTATAGACTGCCGCACTCGCTGATTGGACAGTGTCATACCCACGAATGTCGTCATACGGCATAGGCGTAGCCGCCTTAATACATCTGAATGTGTGATTGTATGTTCCGTAGATGCTGTTAACAATGACGCACAGGGGCGAAGCTGCAGCAAATGATATGATTGGCTGGAGAATGAGGCACAGGGATGCATAGCCACATCAATGTAATTCCACATGCTACTGGATGATTTTGCACACACGGATGTCGTTGAAGGTGTGGGTGTAGCCACGTTAATACATCTAAATTTGTGGATGGTCCGTAGATGCGTATAACAATGATGCATAGTCACGAAGCCGCAGCGCAAGATATTATTGGCTGGGGAATGAGGCATGTCAATCCACTGGATGATTTTGTGTGCGAGAATGTCATTGAAAGGCATGGGCATAGTCAATTCAATGCATCCCGTTGTGCTATTGGCTCGTTCGTTGACACGGCTAGAAAGATAGGAGCCCACAGTGTGATTGGTCGGTGTGAACACGCACAAACTGATTGGGCCTTCGCAGTCGTGGGTAAACCACCTCTGTCATTGCTGTATTTAGCCGCACATGTATCTGTGGTATATCTTTGGCTATAACACTGTTTAATATATATATATATATATATATATATATATATATATATATATATATATATATATATATATATATATATATATATATATGTATATATATATATATATATATATATATGCAGGCAGTAGGCTTCAAACGACGTATTTTAAGATACATTGAGTGTAGTCTTTGTACACAGTTAATGTAACACTTTAATAAAATTCTATTCATCAACAGTACATATACGTGTAAACATGTTTTAAAAGTTAAATAAATATGGAAATAAAGCTTTTTAAGAACATGGTTATTTGGGGGGAATGTGGTTGCACAATTGCTTTTTATTTGACTTTCTACACATGATACATTGTTTTTTTTTATTTTTTTTTAATTTAATTAAAGTGTTTATTGGTTAATTAAAACCTTATACACTACAAAAAAATATTATATCAACCAAACACGAATACATATATTATACATACAAAAAGCATACATCATATTACTCGCTTCCAAATATAAAAGGCTGCCCCAATATAAACCTTAATCTCTCCATCATAAATAGCTGACCAGAATTGGTCAGTTTCAATCCTTTGCATGTCCTCTACAAAATGTGCATACCCTTTAATATAACATTCCCTTAGTTTGGTGCATGAAGTTAAAATATGTCTTGCTGTCTCCACCTCTATATTACAATGCCTGCACAATCTTTCTGCACGGGGAATATTTGTTCTTGCCCCGATAATATCATTACACGGGAGAGTGTTCAGACGTAGCTGCAAGATAAATCTTCTCAGAGCTCTGCTTCCCGTGTTTAGGAGATATTGTCTTGGGATGGCAGGTTTGAGGCCTTGGAGAGCATAAACAGAGTATCTAGACTTATTATAGAGATAAGATTGATTTTCACATAGATCCCAAATAAAAGCCTTTTCTTAGTACACATTCTGTTATCTTTTTCCATGCATTTGTTATAGCCAAGGGCTTCTAGAAAAGACAGAACTGTTTTTGAAGGTTAAGCATATAGGAATTCTTAAATCTGCCTTCACTTTTATTTTGTCTTATAAGGTTAAGCAGGCTTCCTTCATCCCCATCCCCTGAGATAATTCTAAAATAGAGTTTGCAACATTCGATTTTCCACAGAGTCGAGAGGGATATGAGACCCAGTTCACACCTTATAGCTTGTATTGGTACTGAGTTGGGGAGTCCTAGGGCTGGTCTCCAGATCTTCCCTTCAAGTAAGTGTAGTTTACTCAGATATTTACTTTCTACTGTTTCCAGTGCATACAGAATACCAGGTATAATGCAGCTTTTGTATATCTCAAGTAAACCTTCAATTGAGTGGCCGCCTTTACTAGTCATATATTTCCTTATGACTTTCCATTTCTTTAGTACTTTTAGATTAACCGCCTCCTGGAAACAATTTATACAGGGATTGCTCAGAATGGGCATCCCCAAATATGGATAGGCATCAACAACCTCCAATTTAATAGAGTTTATCTGCCATCTTGAGGAAAGTTTTTTCTTTTCTAACTTTGTGGCTCCGAATACCATTACCTTAGTCTTATTAATATTAATACTAAGGTTATTCGCTTCAGAGTAAGCTAGTAGGCCATTCAACATTCTTTGTAACCCTATCGGAGTCTTATCCAAGAGGACGGTGTCATCTGCATACAAAAGGCCACATATGGGTTTCCCCGCCACTATTGGTGGAAAGTTATTTATGGTGGTGAAGCTTTCCACCATATCTGAAACATACAAGTTATACAATATAGGCGATGTAACACATCCTTGCTTCAGTCCAGTATTCGTAGCTATACATTTCTTCCAAGAAATGCAGAATGTTGGGACAGATCTTTTTCTCGCTTAATTTCTTCCACAAAAGCCCCCTATTAACACTGTCAAAGGCTTTCGAATAATCAACGAAACACACATATAGTTTTTCCCCCTTATCCTTAGCCCCTGCTATATTGTGTTTCAACATTATTATATTATCGAGGGTACTATATCCTTTGCGGAAGCCAGTTTGTAGAGCTGACAGAAGCCCCTTTTCCTCTATCCAGTTATTTAAGCTGTCAACTAACAATGAGCAGAAGATCTTACAGCTGCTGTCTGCCATAGCCAGTAATCTATAATTATCGGGCAATTTTCTGTCCCCTTTTTTTAAAAATAGGGACTACTATAGCTTTCCTCCAGCTATCCGGTATGCGGCCTGTTTCCCATATAGCGGAAAATAGCTGGTGCAGAGTCACTGCCCATTTCATGGGATTTTGTTTTATGACAGCATTAGCTAACCTGTCTGGGCCGGGGGCACGTGATGCTTTCATTTTAGAGATCATTTTAATTATATCCCGAATACCATAGGGAAATGTATTATAGCTATATGGATTTATACCAGTAGGGATAGCAGACATATAACTAATCTTGAAGTAGAGATCAGTAATATACTGTTTCTAAGCCTCCTGGCTAACATTAGTATTTTCCCTGCAATCTTCCTCCATCAGGAATTGTCGGTATAAGTACCAAAATTTTTTTGAGTCATGGGTTTTGCATATCTTATATAAGCACCTCCAATTGACATTATTAGTACTGTACTTATAATCCTTTAGCCAGTTTTTATATTGTGTCTTTATATTACTGATTCTCTTATTTCTTTCTTCGTCATCTGAGTCATATGTCTGTTTTAGTTTACGGATCTCACCCATCATTTCTTTTTTCCTGTCATAGATCACTTGATCAAATTTGTGGGAATGATTTTTTCCCTTTTTATTTTTCACTATAAGGTTGCTGTTTGTCCTCCGTATTGTTCCTAACAAATTCGTTATCAAATTTAGGCCGTGTCGCGCAATATCCAGGTCATCAATGATCAGGCTATCAAACAGCTCATTAAAGATAATTACATTTTTATCCGACCAAGTGATACTGTTTCCACCTGCAGAAAATTGGATATCCATCACTTTGCCCACATCCCAGCTTTGCTTTATCGGGCCATTGTAGAATTTACCCCTGATGGGTGTGTGGTCACTCAAAAAGATATCTATATGTTCAAAATGGATCATAGATTGGCTTAGTTTTTTATTTACAAACATATAGTCTAGCCTATAGCCTACCTTCCCATTAGTCCAGGTTGCCCCAGTGCCTGGTCCTATATTAGGTTCCAAATAGTCTAACCCCCAGCTAGACATAAGGTTCATCCACCGACATCCCTGCCCGGAATGGGTATTTAATCCATCAACCAGGTTACCCTCCTGTGTTACCAATGATGCGGTAATGAACGTTTCATCCCACAATTCTTTGCACCTATTCATCTCTCTTACAGCAGAGTCACAGTGGGCGTTAAAATCTCCCACTATACAGATTTCGGACTGAGGAGAGTCCAGGGTCCAGCTTTCAATGGTATGGTTTAGAAACTCCCCAATCTCATGGACATTATCCCCCCCTGGTTGAGAGTAGATGTTAATAAGAAGGAGGTTCCCTGATAGTCTTCCCCTATCTATGATTGCACACATAACATTAGGTAGGCTCCCATGCTTCTCATAAGGTTTAAATGAAAGATGGTTTTTTACCCCAATACAAAGCCCTCCATACGGCCGTCCCTTTTCACCTTTGGAAGCAGCTTTACTCCAAATATTATATCCATCGAGTAGAATTTCCCCAGTTACCCAAGTTTCTTGTAAGGCAAAAACATCACTCTCCATCAGCAATTGGATACCATCCTTGTGTAATAGGGAATTAAAGCCTCTACTATTCCAAGAGAGGAGATTGAATTCATTAGTACCTACCTCATCTCAATTTTGAATAGTAGTATTACCCTCCAAAGAATTTACTTCTACATTTTTATTTCTTACTTCAATAGTAGTAGGTGAAGCTCCCACCAAATTCGTGTTTTTGTTTTTCAGATCATTATGAGTTGCGGAGTGGCATATCACAATTTCATATTTATTTCCCCATATTCCATTAGAGTATTCCCTAATGAGGTCAACAAAAACTGCGGATCTAAATTGGACAATGACCCAATTATCCCAGCTTCCATATTCCGGCAGGATAATAGATTCAATATCCCCTGTATTAATATTCTGTAGCTGTGGAATATGTGACAGTTTATTCAGTAGCCAAGTCCGATTTAAAAATGGGCTTTCATCCGAAGTGGATTTTTCTATGATTTTAATACTTTTCCCCACTATAGGTTGGGGTTCTTCAATTATTCCCACAGATTTTGCCATGCTTGTTTTTTGGTTACTATGCATAGCCAATCGCTCCATCTCTTTGATATATATTTCCCTCTCCCTTTTAGTGAGAGGCATAACATTGTTATTATATGGAATTTCAACATATTTAAAATTATTTTCTATGGATACCATATCCTCACTTTCCCTTTCCTCCAATGTATTATCCTTACCCTTTAGCCAGTTTTCTAGTCCCTTATTTTTAATTACCACTTTTTTCCCACCATCCGACTTCCGCTGATGTTCAATAATTTCGTAGTGGTTCCCCACTTCTACGCATTCAGAGTCTAAAGGTGCTGTATTTTCTAGGGCCAGGGAGTTTTTTTTAATAGTCTTAGTAGTTTTGGTCTTGTCCATCGCCATCCTCTTACGGGTGGATTTTTTATTTTTTCTATTTCGCCTAGTGCGCCTTCTATAGCCTTGAGTTGCCCTTATTTCTACCTCTCTCACACTAATAATAGTCTTATCAGCCGAGTTTTCCCTTGGATTAAGTTGTTCCGTGGGGGAGATATTAGTTTGTACAGTGGTATTCTCTTTTTCTTTTTCAACCGCCAAAACCAACTCACTCAAGTCTCCTAACACCTCATTAGACCCCATAGTATGCCTTTCCCCCTTTTTAAAATCATTTCCACAGCAATCTTCTATCATAATCCCAAGAGATCTTGTATTATCAATATTCTGCAATACCAATGATTGTGTGTCACTCTGTTCTTTAAGCAGTTTAGTGCAAATGGTCAAGACGACATCCATCATGGTAGTAAGGGCATCCAATTTCTCACCGGATTTAAGTGAATATTCAATTACCCTACTTCTATCACTGTTAACAGAAATTTCAGAGAGGTTACCCATAGAATTATAAGACTCATCGCTCGAATTAAATTCCACTTCTCTCTCTGCAAATTTATCAAAATCTGGAGAAGCTGACAAATTTGTACCGATAATATTATTCATATCGGTATCCTCAACTACAGAAATTTCCAGATTTGCTCCTGTTCCCATAGATTGACGTCTGAATTTATGTACTAATGTCAAAAGCGAATTATTATCAATCATATAGCTATTAGCGGGAAGAGGGGAAGGTAGTAAATTGTCAATCTTCGAACTATTAAGGGGGGGAGGGAGAGGGAGTGCATTATCAGCTGCCAATACCTTTTCTTTTGTAGTAAAAAAGCTGGGTATCTTAGGTTGTTCCAATACTCCTTTAGTCTCACATATAGGCTCACTCTTACTTCCCTTTTTTTGTTTTTTCCCTTTACCAGGCTTCTCGGTTCCTAATTTAATATTAGATGTGGATACGCTTTTCTTCCCCTTTTTAGATCACAGATTGTGTGAGCATGGACTTTGGGCCATGGTAATAGAGTGTTAAGGGGGATATATATTAATAAAATGTGAAGGATTAGTGCATAGGTTTACCTATTAATCCCTAAGGAGACAAATCACCCAGAAATCAAAGCAGTTCTATCACAAAAAATCTATAATAAATGTACCTAGGACCTAATCAATTCAGTAGTTAATATACACTCCGTTTCTCAGAAATAGCCGGGGAGAAGAAACCTTCGCAGCCCCTCAGATAAATTAAGCTAATATCAGGGATCAGCAGATACTAATACTATAAAGTGAGCAGCCAATACCATCAGTTAAAATGGGAGCAAATAAAAACCAAAGTAATACAATTTCGTAAGAAGAATAATTAGTTTGTTAGGTTAAAATTATCATCACAAGTCATATAATAGTGAATGGTTGGAGAATAGAGTTAGAATGTCAATGAATGTAATATCAGAGTGTCAATCCGAACGAACCACCCGGAAAGGGAACGCCCGACAGCTTGAGGAGCGGCCTTAGTCCGACTCTCCCCCCCAGCCAGGTGGTAACAATCGATATTACACTGAGATAGCTGGTTAGCTTACTTAGGATCCTGCAGATTAATCTTCCTTCGGCAACTTCGGCACAACACGCACAACAGCCGTATAACAGCCAGAGGGCTTAACTCCACAGGGCTTTACGCCGCAAGGGTGGTTTAGGGTTGGTTTTAATGCCCGGTGGATGTCACGTGATTCGTCACGTGAGGCTGCAGCGCCCCGCCTCCTCCAGGAAGCAGGCACCAATGTAGCAAGAGCAGGAGGCTCGCAGTGCTACTCGAGCGCAATGTTAGGCAGCAGAACGTTGGCGTTTGAAGAAACGCTTTCACACAAATCAAGCAGCACACACCCCTCGGCTGGATTAGGGCTGGTTTTAATGCCCAGTGGATGTCACGTGATTCGTCACGTGAGGCTGCAGCGCCCCGCCTCCTCCAGGAAGCAGGCACCAATGTAGCAAGAGCAGGAGGCTCGCAGTGCTACTCGAGCGCAATGTTAGGCAGCAGAACGTTGGCGTTTGAAGAAACGCTTTCAGACAAATCAAGCAGCACACACCCCTCGGCTGGATTAGGGCTGGTTTTAATGCCCGGTGGATGTCACGTGATTCGTCACGTGAGGCTGCAGCGCCCCGCCTCCTCCAGGAAGCAGGCACCAATGTAGCAAGAGCAGGAGGCTTGCAGTGCTACTCGAGCGCAATGTTAGGCAGCAGAACGTTGGCGTTTGAAGAAACGCTTTCACACAAATCAAGCAGCACACACCTCTCGGGCCATGTGTTCATGTCTATTTCATATGGGCGCAGTTCCCTTGTTTGTGTCATCCTGCTTACTGCTTATGTGTGTTCATGCCAAAGCTGATGTACTATGTTGAGCCTTTAAGTTTTGATTCATATTCAGGTAGAGTTCTTGTGAGTCTGTAGTAGGTGGTGTTCAGGATTAGGGATACAGACTGGTGAGAAGGTGTACGTAGGAACTGTGAATTGTATGTTGTCTCCCCTCCTTTTCATTGTCAATCCACCCACTTTCCCTAACTCCGTCTTCCCCCCATTGGCTGCCACGTGGTTATCTGTTATATTACTATTCAGACGCCCGTGCCAACCATGGTGGGAGGGTCAATCTATTCGGCTTCTGTGGTTCGGGAGAGGGGGTCGATCCCCTATCATCCCTTACGGTTTTGACAGAATTATCAGCCACCTATTGGGGTAATTGAACCACCCAGGCCAAATGGATTTGAATCCTCCCTCTTTAGCAGAAGTGCTAAAGGCTTTGCAGGACATTCAAGGGGAACTGGCACATGCAAGAGTCAGACATTTTGAAAGCTCAGGTGCAAGGTTTAGTAGCTCAGAGAACTCCCTTGGAGACTGCCGGTCGATCCAGAGGGAGTAGTGCCGAAAGCACGTCCACAGTGATAGTACAGCAGCTAAGTAGTGTACCTTTGGCAGCCCCTGAAAGATTTGCTGGTGACCCAAGGAAGTTTATGACATTCTTAACACAATGCAGATTACATTTGTTGTGTAAACCTTCGGCCTTTGAATCCATCCAAGCCCGAACCGCATTTGTAATCTCATATCTAACAGGGGATGCTGCAGCCTGGGCCATGCCATTAGTACAAAAAGACAACCCATTATTGTATAACTGGGATGGGTTCTTGGCAGAATTTGGATGACTGTTTGATCGTAGAGACATTTCTTTGGGCCAAGATAAGGAATTACTGGCATTAAAACAGGGAACGCGAGATTTGGTATTTTATGTCACTCAGTTTAACAGATTAGTAATAGAAACAGATTGGCCAGAGAATAAGCAGACTGTATTGTTTTATCAGGGATTGAGAGAAGAACTAAAAGATGCTATGGCACAAGTCGAACCACAACATGCCTCGTGCACCGCTATGATTGATTTGGCATTGAGATTAAATCACCGTATGAATGGGAGAAAGTGCAGATGGAAGGGCTACAGTCAGTAGATGGGTCTCCCTTGATTTCAGGTCCTATTTGCCAACAAACCCAACCATTTCAGATGCGGTGTGGATCAGGCCATGTAGAAGAGATTGTGTTTGACCTGATAGCAGCACCTCAGTTTGGACTTATTCTAGGTATGCCCTGGTTGGTAAAGCATAACCCTAGTATTAATTGGGTCACGAGAGAGGTGAAGTTTGAAAAGGCAGTATGTGGAGAACATTTGGAGGAAATTGGTCCAGCTCTGTTTTTAGCAGATCAAGCATTTGACATTCAAAAGGTGGGTTCTGTAGTTGCTGGTATTCCAGAACCATACATGAAGTTCGCCGGGGTGTTTGACAAAGGGAGAGCTGAAAGGTTGCCCCCTGATCGCTCATATGACTGTGTGATTGAATTAGAACCTGGGGCCAAGTTACCATGTAGCCGCATTTATGCATTAACCGAGAAGGAGAATCAACATTTAAGAGAAAATTTGGATGATATGTTGAAAAAAGGCTTTATGAGGCATTCTACTTCTCCTGTCTCCTCACCTTTATTTTTTTTGTGCCGAAGAAAGAGGGTACACTCAGAACCTGCATTGATTACAGAGCCTTGAACAAAGTAACCATAAAAAACGGGTATCCATTGCCATTGATTTCAGTACTGCTGGATCAGGTAAAATCAGCAGTGGTATACACGAAATTGGATTTGAAAGGTGCATATCATTTAATTCGTGTTAAGGAGGGAGATGAGTAGAAGACTGCTTCCAGGACGAAGTTTGGTTTGTTTGAGTATTTGGTTATGCCTTTTGGTTTGTGTAATGCCCCTGCGACGTTTCAATACTTTATGCAGGAAGTGTTGAGTGAGTTTTTGGACATCTTTGTTATTGTTTATATTGATGATATTTTGATTTATTCATCTTCTGAGGCTCAACATCGAGATCATGTGAGAGCTGTGTTGAAATAATTGCAGGACTACGAGTTGTGTGTTAAATTGGAAAAATGTGAATTCAATACCAAAAAGGTAGAATTCTTGGGATTCATTTTAACATCTTTGGGTATCGTAATGGACAAGAAAAAGGTACAATCAGTTTTGGAGTGGCCAGTACCTAAATGTGTCAAAGACATTCAGTCATTTTTGGGGTTTGCCAATTTTTACAGACGATTCATTGTGAATTTTTCTGTTGGTCTCCGGAAGCAGAGAAGGCGCTCCAAGAATTGAAAGACGCATTCATGTCTGCTCCCGTGTTGAGACATCCAGATTCGGAAAGACCTTATCAAGTGGAGACAGACGCCTCTAACGTTGCAGTGGGGGCTGTGTTGTCTCAACAGGATGCAAAGGCATTTGGCATCCAGTTGCATTTTATTCAAGAAAGCTAACCAGTTGTGAGCAAAACTACTCCATTACTGATAAGGAACTGTTGGCTATTAGAGCGGCATTTTTGGAGTGGAGGCATTATTTGTTGGGGTCAAAACATCAAGTAGTGGTCCTGACAGATCATAAAAATCTACAATATTTTAAAACAGCACATACCCTCAGCCAGAGGCAATTGCGCTGGTCTCAATACTTCAACGAATTTGATTTCTTGGTAACTTTTAGGCCAGGAAACAAAAATGGTAAGGCCGATGCATTGTCCAGGCAACAACATTCAGAAAACATGGTTACAGAAGTAGGAACTATCCTGCCAGTGGAAAAAGTGGTAGGAGCCATCACTAATGGGTTGTTGCAGCAACTAAAACAAGAGATGAGGAAACAAAACAGTGGACAATGGGGGCGGAAAGGATCACTAGAAACTGTCAGAGATGGTCTTCCGTACTACGCAGGGAAGTTATATTTGTTGACTCCTGCATTGCAAACAAAGGCATTACACTGGTGCCACAACTCACCATTGGCTGGACATTCTGGGGGAAAAGAGACACAGGAGATGTTAGAAAGGTATTTTTGGTGGCCCACTTTGGGACGAGATACCATAAAATACATTCAAAGATGTGAGACGTGCATACGTAGTAAGACTGATCATGTAAAGAAAGCAGGATTACTACAACCACTGCCTACCCCGGAAAAGATTTGGTCTCATATTTCAATGGATTTTATAACTGACTTGCCTCCTGATAACAAATATGATACTATTTGGGTAACAGTAGATTATTTGTCCAAACAAGCCCATTTTGTGCTTTGCCGGGGAATCTCTGGAGCGGGTGAATTGGCGAAATTATTTCTGCAACACATTGTTAGATTACATGGATTGCCTCAAAGCATTGTGTCTGACAGAGGTTCGCAGTTTACCTCCAAATTTTGGCGGGCTTTTTGTCGATTATTGGGCATAGAGTGTGCATTGTCTACCAGCTACCATCCTCAGACTGATGGGCAAACGGAGAGGGTAAATCAAACTTTGGAAAAGTATTTAAGATGTTACTTGCATGAAGGAATAGACTCATGGGTGCAAGCTTTGTGGTTAGCAGAGTTCACTTATAACAATACAGAGCATGCTTCCTTGGGCATGGCCCCTAATGAATGTTTATATGGACAGGTACAAAATATGTTCCCCGAACGGCTACCAGAGGTGGAAACATTGCCAGTATTGCAGGAAAGAAAAGAGTGGCTTATGACTATTAGAAAAAGGGCTAGAGAAAATTTGCAACAAGCAAAAGAGGAATACAAGAGACAAGCAGATAAAAAAAGATGTGAGGCACCTAGCTATAATGTAGGTGACAGAGTTTGGTTATCTACACGCAATTTACCCATGGTGGGGTCTCGTAAATTTGCACCAAGATTTATCGGTCCCTATGAAATTGTAAAATGTCTGTCAGCAGTGGCTGTTAAATTGAAATTGCCTGCTACATTAAAGATACATCCTGTGTTTCATGTGTCTCTCCTTAAACCCGCAGTTCCTGGGACATGTGTAAAGAGGCCTACTGCTATTATTAAGGGAGAACAGACTGAATACGAAGTCAAGAAAATCCTGGATTCCAGACGAAGACACCAAACATTATGGTACTTAATTCAATGGACAGGGTACGGCCTGAAGGACTGTTCATGGGAGCCGGCTAGTTCAGTTCTTGCCCCACGTTTGGTAAGACAGTTTCATGCACGTCATCCTGAAAAAGCAGGTCCCGGGAAGAGTCCTGGGAGAGGCCCTGGGAGAGGAGGTACTGTCAGAAATAAGAACTGGGGCAAGCCCAGACGGCTATATCAGAGGAAATGAGTATAAAACTACAGTACCCAGTAGGCTTGGGGCGAATGTAGTTTTGATGTCCTGGGTGTTAGTCTTAGCAATGCACATTGGTGGCGCGAGTTATGGTTGTTTAGCTTACCACAACTGGGGAATTTCAAGGGTTTTTCGGTTTTACTTGGAACCATAATGTCCCTTTGACAACGTTTTTTTACTGAATTTCATAGGTTTATAGTAGCACAACTTAACCATAACATCCCTTCAACAACGTTTTTTTACTGAATTTCATAGGTTTTTAATAGCACAAATTAACCATAACATCTCTTTAACAAAGTTTTTTTACTGAATATACATTTTCATAATGTAAATTTGATAGATGTGTACTAGGGTTCCCTTACTTTATATACAATTAACTTAGAACATACCGAACACCCTGCTAATGGTTAAGATGTCCGGGGATGGTCACAGACAACATCAACACTACCCAAACATGCAGGGGGTATCTGAAATTGTTCTATCATACCATATAAACACTACGCAAGTTGAAAAAGCAGCACATATACATATTATATATATTAATAAATAAGCAGTGGAACCTACATATTTAACACATCAACCAGCTATTAAAATACGATATGTAATAAAATGGATTGTACCATAAAAAAAAAGATATACCTCCAACATAATTACCTCACAGAAACTGTAGAGCTAGAAGCAACAGTAGACCTATACAACACAACGAATACAACTTACCAGAAACTAGTAAGTATACTTCATTTTTTATATATATTGCTCTACTTTTTGTGTGACGTACAGTATAATTAATATATTTGTGTTTTTCACACAGAAATGTGCAGTACTTTGGAGTGGCTGGAAGAAAATGTTCCACATGAGGAAATATCTGAAGACAGTGATAATAATGGTAGACACTTGTCTATACAAGGACATTAATAATCATTACCTAATGTGTACTTAACATATATATGTTTATTTTTTACAGACCATAGAAAAATTGAAAATGTGACTCCAAAAGACACAATGGAAAAGACTCTCGAACGCATTGAACAGAAAGTAGACATTCTTAAGGAAAATTTCAATAGTTTGAAACAGTTAGTGGAGGACCACATCAAAGACAAAATTAAGTACCATTGTCCCACCTGTACCTGTGCCCCCTCTCCATGTCCCAGCGAACTATCCCCAAATGGTGAACAACAAAATAAATGTTTTGCTGAGATGTCCCTCCCTTTATCCCCTCCCATCCATCCTCTCCAAACCCCTAATTCCCCTATTTTTGTATCAGTTTCTGCTTCACCCTCTCTTTCATAATTTGTGTATATATATAAAAATAAAAAGAAATATGTTTCTTGTAATGAAATTCTTTGTGTCTTATTTTTTTTTAAAAAAGCAGTTAAAATGTCAGCGGACAGCGCGCCTGTCCGCCCTGTCCGTAATTAACAAAAAGTGGATGTCCTAAGGACACTACACCTCTCCGTACCGTTTGCAACCAAGATGGAACTGTTCTTAGAACACACCTGGTGTCTGGGTTGTCCGTAAATTAACAAAATGCAGGTGTCCTAAGGACACTATACCTGTCCGTACCATTCGCAACCAAGGTGGAACTGTCCGTAGAACCGGCGCGGTGTCCGGGATGTCCGTAGTCAAACAAAATAGAGGTGTTCTAAGGACACTATACCTGGCCATACAGTCTGCAGAACATCTACGCACATGCGCTCCATACCCAAAAGTCCTGCGAAATTCGCACCTGCCCGTAACTGTCCGTCTCACTTGTGTTGCACTTTTAATTAGTTTTAGGATCCAAACACTGTCCGTAGAACACCCGCACGCATGTGCACGATCGCTCCTGCACATTTGCTGTCCTGCAGACACCGGTTCCCTTCGCGGACGTGTTCCCAACGTAATCATGTGACCGCACCCACGCTGAGCATGTGTCCTAATTTGCGGCCTCTGTCCGGATCCCCAACATTTTAAAAGAACTTATTCAGACAATCAAAATTATTTTACAGTAAATATTAACCATTTCACATGTCCCAGACAATGGCCCTGGCTTTCCACATATTTTTTGTAACTTTTTGAATGCTTTTGAATGTTTGATATGTTCTCGAGGTGCACCCCTCCATCCCTATAAAAAGCCACGCCCCACAGCTGATCTTCATTGTACTTCTGGCTATTGCAAATTGACTTTTGCTGCATTTAGTGCTCTAGCTGAGATTACCTCTTCAACCCTCATGGCATCCATGGCTGCTGTTGCTACATCAGCCTCAGCACCACCCCAAACCCTCCACCACCACCTCCCAAAGGGCCTGCAGAGGGGAACACGCGTGAGGATTTAGAGAAAGAGGATGAAGAGGATGAAGATAATGAGGTGGAGGAACGCCTTACTACCAGCACTCGCTGGGAGTCGTGGGTGTGGTGGTTGTTTATAGTTTATGGTAAAGTACCAAAAGCACGTGCGGACAAGGTCACCTGTAACCAGTGAAAATTAGTGCTGAGTCGTGGGAGACGTGGTGCATACAGCTTTGGTACGACATCCATGAAGCGACACCTAACTTCGTTCCACGGTGCGGACATTCGCAAGGTTGTACCTTGTGATGAATGTAGTAGGTGGAGTTCCTCATCTCTCCAGCTGCTTCACAGGCCATTCATGATTCTGTTGGCCCTTACCTTTCGAGGGCCACAATCTTGTGCATGTACTGTGATGCAGTACTCTGCAGGGGGGAGAGTCTTCGAAGTGCTTTCGAGACTACATTCACGGACCACCAGAAGACCTGCTACCTACCTAAATAAGGCCCACCCTACATCTTCTTCTCTCCACCTGCCGTTTCTTATCCCCGTAGTTGGTGTCCCTTCCTTACCCTCCGTTCCCCTCGTCTCCTAGTGTGTCGTGTGTAAAAAAGCCAAAAAAATATAAAACAACAAAAATCCCCCCAAAAAAGGCTCTTTTCAGAGCTGCCTTTCTCAGTTTAAAAATAAAACTATCAAATAAACAGTGCAGGTCCTTGCGCATTTTTAAATGTCTGCAGACAGTCTTAGGACAGATAACATTTTGGGGTGCTGCCCTAGCAAAACCAATGCAATTGTCTAAAGGAGTAAGTGGTGGCTCTGAAAAGAGCCTTTTGGTGGTGTTTTGTGTGTTTGAAAAACTTGGATTCGTCACCATCTGATGCAAAATAGATGAATATAATTCCAAAAAAGGTCACAATGCATTTTGTACATTTCTAAGAAAAATCTGATTGCCAACATATGTAAGAAGGACTCCATCTCTGCGAAAAATGAATGTGCTACGAAACATAATATTTTCATTGTGAAAAGAGGACATGCCAAAATCTCTTAGAAAGGCACAATCAGCCTTATTGACATTGCGCCTCACTTTCTCCATTTGTGGACCAAATGAAGAAGAACGCAGCCACATTTGTCTTTGCGCAATACCAGAAAAAATTACTTGCGAATTTGGAAACATGTCCATGACCTTCACAAGTCCTTCTTTCATTGCAAATTGCAAAGACATTCCAGACACATGTCCTAAACTGTTCCCTCTGCAATGAATTATAATTATGTAAGGATGATGCTCTGTCTGTAAAGTAGCACAGAGCCACAAGTCCAGCCACTTCATTCCACGCACACCACGCCAGTGCACTTCAACATGAGGGAATCCAAGATCTGCAGATACACCACAATGTTCTGCATGCACCTCCAACCATTATCCGTGAGTCTCCCAAAATCCAGATAATCTGTTTTCGAAAACACACAGCCATAGCTATCTGTTCTTCTCTCAGGAAAAAGACGTCCTCACTAAATCTCTCCTTACACAACACACCCACTGAACGTTACTGACCAATCCCTAGCTCTGCTCATTCTCATTTTCACACCCACCCCAGAATGCCCTTATGTAATACGTGCTCTCTGCAGACTACCGCCGTGTCCGTTGACATGTAGAAGATCTGAGTGTGATGATTTACATTTAAATAATGTTTCCCATTTCCCCTTTAAGGTGGGCTCTGAAAAGAGCTGTTTCTTTTTTTTTTTTTTTTTGCAGATGCCTGGAGTTTTTTTCTTCTTATTTTACAACTAAAATCTTCACATAATCTGTTACAAAGCAACCCTTACATTCCAAAAGAGCATGGCATTTCCCCAAAAAGATAAAGAAACACCATCTGCTTCAAATTAAGCAGCATTATTCGAAACAATATTCTCGTTGTTACAGAAAAACATACCAGCTCTTAGCATGAAAGCACGCATGCCTCCATTGATTGCACACCTAGCAATATTTTGGTGAGGACAAAAAACAGAAATGTTGTCCCATATTGCTCTAGGTAGTAATCCGGAAAAAATGACTTTTGCATTTGGAAGAATGCTTATTACTTCTTGAACCAACTGTTCCAAATCTGCCAACAAAGTAGGAGAACTCACATAACCCAAATGGAAAGCACCATAGTGCAAAACTACCACATGGGGTATCCTACGCATATCTCTACAAACTTTGTGAATTGCCTCTACATTGCAGTCAGTCACAGCGCTCCACACCACCTCCACTCCTCTAACATCGAAATTGTTTGCCACAGGCCTGCATTGAGAATATTGCTGTAAACCATGGACAAACATATCTCCGAGCACCAACACCCTGACTTTCTCCACCTCTGCCATTTTCACTACACACACTCTCTTTCTACACAAATCAACAACGTCAACATCTGATTGGCTGATCCCTACAGTTCCGTTGCCATGCTGGATTTGCTGGAAACCCCTTTATGTGGCACGCCCTACCTGTGGACATCCGCGGTGTCCACGTGGCACATAACTCTTATCCAGCCCTTCTACCCTTTCCACATCACTCTCGGTTCCATTCCCTCATTGGATACAGCTAAGCAGTCACACAACCATCCACCAATCACATCCAAGACCTCTATATCTAACTCCATCATCAGAGTTCCGCACTTCAAATGTACTGTTGATCACTCTGAATACAAGTCTCATATCATTGGAAAGCACCTACTACAAAAACTACTGTACAATTCTTGAAGATTTCTACTTACAGTTCCATGCATATCCACATGCATGATTACAAAGTACAGGTATGCATATTTTATTCAGAGTACATGTACAACTCTTAGGATTCCATATAAACAAAGTAATGCCACTAAATCTGCATAGCCAATGCATATATGTCAACGCTCCCGATTTAAGCGCGAGACTTCCGATTTTTCTTTGAAAAAACGCACTATTTTTTACTGTCTCCCGCATAACCTATACATACATGCCAACCCTCCCGATTTACGCGCGAGACTCGATTTTTCATTGAAAAATGTCACAATGTTTTACTGTCTGCCTAAATTAATGCTAATCCCAATGCAATGGTATGAGAAAAATAAAAGTTCCCAATTGCTATGGTGAAATTTCCCTCTCAGGTGCTCCCGATTGTTCGCATGTCTAGTTATAATATGAAATGATTCGAATTTTTCCCATCTACTATAATGAACTATCACTTCCAAACCTCTCTGCTATCTACAACACAGCTGTAAAAAAACAAATGAATTTCATGAACTTAAAATTCTACTCATTTGCGAAGCATGTTGAACTAACATAATGGAAATAACATCTAAAGGCTACACATAGTGAAATGAAATGCATGCATACACTATGTTCAGATATCAAACAAGAATACTACCACAAAAACATACAAATCAACGTGTACATTAACATCAGTGCTGTAAACACACAAAATTACTAACTTCTTCCTTTTACAATTGCAGTGAAGACCACTCTCCTGAAAATCAGCAGCATCTAAACTACAAACAACAAATCCGAAGAAAACTGCTCCTTTCACAAAAAAAAGTAAGTACAATACTACCTTTATATTCTTACTGTTCCTCAAAGACACTGTGTGCTTCATTCATGTAATTTGCGCACCAAAAAAAACATCGATTTCTGAACCATTCTGGCGACGAATCCCCATTTATTAAACAGAGATTAGCATGCAGAACGGAACACATCCCCATGTCCTTGGGACACAAATAACATACTCAACCCTTAGAATGTTAGTACTACAAAACAAAAAACTGTTTCAATTTTATACCATTACGTTTACTATTAATGCTTCTCCTCACCACTAGCTCACTTTCTACTCTCATATGAACCGCAGTGTAGTAACATACAAACAGAAGAATAGCCTTCCCAACTCATTGTAACTGCCCAATGCACATTCACACACACCCACATACATCTTTCCCATCACACTCATACACGCATGCACACAGCACACATACATTGCAAAACAGACCAACCCATACCTTCTTTTTTTCTCAACATACCCCAAAGAATGCCTACCAAAAAGCAAGTCCGTAGAAAGCAACGCAGAAATAGAGCAAATGAAAATAAAAGTGTCCAAAATAAGCATTCATCTCTACCAGAGTTTGCACAAAACGCTCAAACAAAACAGCTAATGCAGAAATTTAGCGATACAAAAGAAACTTCTAGTACAGAAACTTTGCCTCCTCTATCAAAATGTAAAACGAAACAGAAAATGATTAACAAAAATTCAGCTACCACTACTGCTAACACTGCTCCTTTAAATCTTGATGTAGTGGCAAGTAACCATACCAAAAAAAGTATTTTAGCAAAAATGTTCCGCCACAGAGTCCTCCAGAATCTTATAAAAACAGGAGCGAAATCATGCAAAACCCTTAAAACCTCCCGTAGAAAATTAATCCTAGAAGCTCTGGTAGACAGTGCAATCCTTCTCAAAAGGAAGTTATTTATTTTAGTTTTAATCAGGATGAAACCACTAACAAAATTAAGTACTGAACTACAAAAAAAACTTCTCAATAAACGCAATGTCAACAAAAATAACTTCTTAAATATATGTGGAGGTGAATGGAATCACACCACGACCACAGAACCATATTTTAATGCAGAAGCATACAAACAAAACCAAATAAACACAATTGCCATCCATAGCATTCGACGAGGTTATGAAAAAATGAATAATACCATCATGGAACAAGAAACACTGCTTACAAAAATATCCCCAAAAATTACCTCTCCATTCGACTGAGCCAGAACGTCCAGTATACGAATGGCCGTGCACGTCAATGTGTAACATTCCCAACAAATCTTTCAAATCTTTACACCAGTTCCTCAATTAGTATGTGAAAGGTAAAGACAAAATCAAAATGAAAGTTCTCCAAAATATGGATACCTGTCCAGTGCGCAAATACACAGAACTACAAGGACATTCATTAGCCTGCATTTCAGGACCTATTTGTAAAAGCACCTTGCATGATATCAAAATGATACCAACACATCATTCAACTGTAAGAAATCTAGTCTATAGACTGTACTATGCTAAAAGTCCTGCTTTAGAACTAGCCAATTTAAATAACACTCTTCTACATGGTACAGCCAAAGACCTACAAGAAGAAATCAACCGTATCCAGAGAAAATATTTTGGAAGTGAAAGCCACTTACAAAATACAATAGCTTTACAACAGACTAGCAACAATTCAGCACATGGCAACCTTCTACTACACACATACAAAAAAGAAATACTAAAATTTAAAAGGACATCCGCTGAAGTACCAAACCATGTGTGTGTGTGTTGCCGCAGAACTGTTTGCAAAAGTAACACAAAAACTATAGACGTAACATACAAATTAGAAGACAATGAAGATTTCAAATGGTTTGAATTAGCTCTCTACCTTTTAGCAGAAAACAAATATGAAATAAGTGACCCCTTAATACTTTGCAGTTATATGCACTACAAAACTTGACAACAACCAAACTCCTTCACATGCTATCACTAATAACTTGGAATTATTCCCACTACCAAAACCCCTGCAACAACTGAATTTATATGAATGCATCATAATTCAAACAGTACACCCATTTCAAGCAATAATACGCCTTCAACCAAACACAGCAAAATTACCTCCCTCTGAATTGGTAAAATGCATTTGTGGCAAAGTAGTTTATTTACCATTAGATCTGACAGAAAATGTGCACACTCTAGGAGTGCAACGTCCAATTGAGCAATATTTAATTGTCTTAGTAAATGGTGTACCAACAAAAGACAAAACAATTTGGCAACGACTCGTGGACTTACATAAAGTTAGACAAGCCTTGCAATATCTAAAAGAGAATAATGAATACTACAAAGAAATAAATATTGAAGAAAACTTAAGGGAAACAACTGAAATAATTCAAGAGTCACCAGAAACTGGTCAATTTGAACTTCTGGATCCTGTTGCAGTATCCAATATTTTAGACAACTATACAATTCATCCATTGCACTCTAATGACAGCATAGATGATGCACTAGAAATGTACCAAATGCGACAAACCAAAGGATCACCAATGAGCATGTGGGAAAAAGTATAGAAGCTTTTCCTCTACTATTTCTTACTGGCAAAGGAGGAAGAACGATGATAGACCCACTCAGATAACGGCATCCGAACACCGCTCATTACAAATGTATTCTGAAGATCCCAGATTTAGACAAAATGTGGAATACATATTTAACCTACTCTTTGAAAGTGAACTAGCAACTCTATGTTACGGAGTTGCACACATATTGAAATCGGGAATCCACTTTCAAAATATGTCAGCTAAGCAATTAATGCAAAAAGTGCAAGAAAAAGATGAGGTTTTACAATCAAGCATTACAAATCTGTTTGCAAACATGTGTGGTAAGAAAGAATACTGGTTCCGACGTCACAGAGATGTACGTTGTATGATCAGAAATCTTGGACCACCCACTTGGTTTGTTACATTAAGCTTTGCAGAATATGCATGGGAAGATTTACATGATTTCCAACGCATATCAAACAAAAACAAAACAAACATAGATATACTAACACCTGGAGAACATTGCTCTCTAGATCCTGTTGATGTTTCAAGATATTTCCACCATCGTTTCATTGCTATGCTAGACTTTATTTGTAATAAAACTGTTCCTCCCCTCGGAGAGGTGCAACACTTCTTTTGGAGAAAAGAATACCAAGCCAGAGGAGCACCACATATCCACATGCTTTTATGGATTAAAGATGCTCCTAAATTTGGTCAGGACAGTGATGCCACTGTTTTGCAGTTCATCCAAAAATATGTCACTTGTGAAATCCCTTCACAAACAAGATATAGTGACCTTCATGCGCAAATTGTACACTTTCAAAGACACAAATGTTGCAAATATTGTCATTGCAAATACAAAAACAAAGGGAAATACTACACCAAATGCCGCTTTGGTTTCCCTAGACCAGTTACAGAAACAGGTGAAGTGAACCACTTCATGTCTTCAGTTAGACATAGTGTTACATGTAAATCACCTAAGAACACGTATTACATAAAAAGAACAGAAGAATCAAAATATATCAATGATTACAATGCAATCATTGCCCTCTTATGGAATGCAAACATAGATGTGCAGTACATTGCAGGCAATTCCACTGCAGTTGCACAATATGTTACAGCCTACTTAACAAAAGCAGAAAAAACAGAGCTTCAAGACATCTGGAATGACCTATCATCAGACAAAACACTATCTCAGAAATACGTTCAGCTTAGGCACAAAAATGCTCTCTCATAGAGAATGTGGTGCCGACGAAGCTGCAGATCATTTAACCGGTACTGCTTTGTATGGAAAATCTGAAAATATAGTATGGCTAAGTCTTGGTCCTGCTAAATCTCGAAAAAGAGTTCTCAAATCTTATGAGGACATAGAAACAATAGCCAAAAATGATCCCAACAGCCAAGACATTTTGAAAAACAATTTCCTAGACACATACTACCCGAACAGGAGTACCACTTTGGAACCCATGTGTCTATACCACATAGCCCAAAACTTTGCATACAAAAATATATAAACCCTGATGAAAACAAAGGTAGATATAGAGTGACAGATTGTGAAGGCAGCTTAGTGAAACTTACCAATCAAAGCTTAATTAATCATATCAAATTGTCATTAGAAACTCCAAACCAGAAAGAAGTATATTACATGTCCCTGCTACAACTTTTTAAGCCATGGAGAAAAGAAGAAGAGAAAATAGATAACTATGACTGCTATGAAGACGCTTTCAAAGCAAATGAAATCACTATCACCGATGTGAACTTTACACAGTACAAAACAATGTTGCACAATGAACAGCAACACGAAGAAGAACACCAGGCCCAACTAGATAAGGACACTCCCGACAGTAGTCAACCTTCTGTAACAGGAAGCCAAGAACCACTGGGACAGCCACTAATAGAAAATGAGGCAGAATTGGCTATGACAGAAGTAGAAAACACCATGTGTCACTATGAAGAAGATACAGAAGACTTAACTGTACTACAATCAAAACTTAACAAAGACCAGCACACAATTTTTGAAGAAGAAATTGCACATGGTGTACAACACGAAAATAAAGAATTTACCTGCCAAAATTACAAACCTATACTGCTATACGGCAGTGGTGAAGCTGGTTCAGGCAAAACATTCTTAATCAAAATCATCAGCAAGTTCTTTCGAAAATTGACAAACAACAAACTGTCAGCTGCTGTAACTGCCCCCACAGGTTTAGCTGCCTACAACATAGGCGGTGTCACTTTACACCGATTACTACTCCTTACAGTAGAACACCAAAACAAATTAGACTATTACAAACTTTCTACAGAAGCTGCAATGGAACTACACAGAGTATTAAAACAAATTAAAATGCTACTAATAGATGAAGTGAGCATGGTCTCCAACCTAATTTTGGCTTTGATTCACCTCAGATTGCAAGAAGTACTCAAAACAAACTACGAAAAACTCTTTCGGAGATCTTCTTCAATTGATACCAGTGAAAGGTGAACGTATTTTTAAAAAACCTTAGGACACAAACTCTGCTTTAAAACTGTTGGGAACATAGGAAATGTCAACCTTTGGCAACATTTCCAATACAGAGAATTAAAAGAAAACATGCGCCAATCTGCAGACCTCACCTACGCCAACATTTTAAAAAGTATTAGAGTTGGTGTACTATCTCAAGAAGCACAAGCAATATTAAAAACCCGGCAAATCCATGCACTTTATGGAGATAACTCATGTGCTACTGGTGTTATGGAATAATTAGCACACAACAAATGTCAATTTTATGGCCTTAATGCCAACTCTTGCAAGCTGTTCCAAATTCAGTGAAACAATGTTGAAAAAATAAATGCAACCAATAATTGAAATTTGCTCCACAGACAAACTGGATATACATGGTATGACACTACCCATGTGTCAACAAGCCACAACAAGACTAAATACCTTAGAACATTCTATCTCCAACACAGCTGGGTTGGAGAAATATCCTTAAGCTGTAGAGTAATGCTTAAACGTAACCTTGACGTGGAGCAAGGACTAGTTAATGGAGCACTGGGTACAGTTGTTGGCTTTCAAAATACCCATGTGACAACAACATTCAGTTTGTCAATATTCTCCTCGACAAACTTTCAGAAGTAAAAAGGATAGGGCGCTCAACAGCTTGATTCCTTCTTTTAAAAGACATGTATGTACGCACAGAACAATTTTCTCTAACTCTTGCATATGCAGTCACCATTCATAAATCCCGAGATCTTACCCTAGACAAAGCATTGATAGATATTGTTAACACAGTCTTTAAAGAAGGCATGAGCTACGTAGCACTATCACGCTTACGTACACTTGGCGGTCTATTTCTAATCAACTTTGATGCAAGTAAAGTAAACACTGATATTGCTTGCATTTTAGAATACAATAGACTACGTTCACTATACACCCCCCACCTAAAATCATATCCTGTTCCACAAAAAGGAAAACCTTGAAAAGAAAACTAATTCAAACTGAAATGCAACAGGATCTGACTGCAAATCCTCCAAAGAGAGTAAAAGAAGCTAATACTTCATCAATTACCACAACCAAAGAAGAACCTATTAGTCAAAGTTACTCAGTTACTTCTTCAAATAAGCAACACACACTCCGAAAAAATGACTTGGACACAGAACTATCTGGTCCATTCAAATTTTCAAATGTAACTGGTGTAAGTTGCTACGCAAATGTAGAAATGAATATTCTATTTCAATTGCCACCAATTGTTGACAACATTTACTTACACAGTACAGACCAATTGTGTTTGCAAATGTTAGTCCTTCATAGAAACGCAACAAATAATCCTGACAACACGTATAGTGTTCACGAAATAAGACAAGAATTGGACTACTGTGCTAGAATGGTAAAATTCACTATAAACTCACAAGAAGATCCACAAGAATTTCTAATGTACTTACTACAAGTACTGGAAAGCAAAAACATACCTATAAATGAAATCTTCCAGATGTCATACATGTGGAAACATACATGCACTCTCTGCAACAATGTGACACAGGAACAAATCCCTAATGAGCGCTTTGTGTATGTATCCATACCTAATTGTGAATCCATTCCATTTCAGCAACTTGTACAAAATGCAAACCATGGCAGATTATGTACTACCTGCAATTCAGATAATCGCTCCACCTTACTAATACAAACACATAGTAACTACGTAATACTAATGCTTCTACGTTACAATGCAGATGGTACTAAAAACAACTGCAAGCTGACTGGATTCACACGGTCAAGTATCACTTGCTAAGAAAACCTTCACAACAATAGATATAATCTACCACGCAGGAGCCATAACCAATGCAGGTCACTACACTGCATATATTAAAAAGAAATGTGGATGGTTCGATTGTAATGATGGTACCATTACTCTAAAGCAGAGATTACCAGCAAATCTTACAAACGCTTATTTAATCTTCTTAAAACCAAAATTTAATAACTAATCTGTACTCCAACATTAACAAAATTCAATAAAAAAAACTATAAACAGTTAGAATACGCCAACAGGTATCTAACTGGCCCAAGATTCTATAACAACCAAACAGATAAATGAATACCACTAAATTGTAACAGAAAATAGACAGTTAGAATACACCAACAGGTATCTAACTGCTTCAGAAATCTGCAACAAGCCAACAGATAAAACTTTAACCAGAAATAACAAGTGAACACTGAAAGGAAACAAAGAAAGACACAGTAGCATACAAAAACGTTTTTTTTATCAGACAAGGAATTGTTTTCCCACAGACCCAATGATTTCAAAAACAAACACAGAAACTGAGCAAAATGCACAGTACACTGGTTTGTAAAACAAATCTGAGGGTCCAAAAAAAAGCTGAAATGTCTATTATACAATGTAATAAGTCTTTATAGAATACATACACTAACATGCTCTTTTCTTTTATCACAGAATTTGAAAAAGAATATTTCCTCCAGGTACCAAACTCATGTAAAAAATATATTGAATCTCAACAAATCAAACAGTAAGTATAATTTCAAACATGTGATAGATTGGAATCTATAGGTGTGATCTATGGCTGTGATATGGTGCGGTGGTTCTGGCCAGGTCCTAGAGTCTTGGGTGTATACCCTACAGCCTATGGCCTGTGGCCATGCACCCAAGACTCTAAGCCCTGGCCACAAAAATGTTAACTGCGGCATATACTCAATTTTAAAGTACGCTGACACCTCTTGTGTCCTTAGAACAATTTCAACTTGCCTGCTCACAGCACGGACGGGAGTACTATGCTTAGGACACCCCTCATTTTCAGTAATTATGAACATCCCGGACAGCGCGGGCATGGCTTCATCAGTAGCACCTGCCACCTAAACGAATACAGTATTTCATCCATCTCTTCCTCCCTAAATTTCCCCAAGCACTCTTGCACACCAAAACACTCCCCAAAACTGCATTTCGCCACTGTTCGCCGCCATGCTGTCGTCGGATCCAAGATGGCGGGCGCATCGGAACAATCTGACGCACATCACGCCTCAATCCAGCCAATCGACGGACACGTCGCATATCCGCAGACATGACGCCAGTCCATTAGCCAATCGGTGTCCTGCCCACAGAGCGAAAAGGGAAGTGTCTCCGCGGAGCGTACATAGATATCACACATTTTTTTAGACCTACTTTTTGATTGTTTTAAAGAAAACTACTGGACGGATTTTCACCAAATTTACAAAAGCATGCTTTCAGGACCAAGCCCCTGCTCCTACCGCAAATTTGGTGAAAATCCGTCCAGCGGTTTGGACTGTAGGCGTTTCCCCCATTCAGTCTATGGGAAAAAAATACGTTTTGGGATCACCCATATAACTTTTCCCCCCTGAACCAAACCTCACCAAACTTTGCAAAAAAATTCAGAGTGGGCCATATACCTTTTTTTTCAAAGTTTGGTAAGGATTGGTCCAGGGGTAGCGAAGTTATAAGCCGCACAAAAAGTGCTCTTCCTATGGAAACAGCAACTTAACCATAACTATCGTGGCTGTGTAATATTATTTGTACATATTTATTTATAGAAAGCTCACTGCTATCGCATGCACACCCCTCTTAAGAGCATAGCCTGCCCTCAACCCATGATACCACAAAGGGCAAAGGAGGTATATCTCTTGACTGTGCCTGTTTCACCTTTATGATTGGGATCACTGTTGGTTTGTAGTAATTTGAGGGCTGAGTATATGGTTTAGCCACTAGTCATTCTCGTACTCCAGCAGGATATTTGTCATTTCGTCACAACCTCAACCAAGGTACAATGGAGATTTTGCTCTGTGGTTACACCACGACATCCCACTTCCCCAAGCAGTGACCTAAGTCCGGCCCCAGTACCGTCGGCTGTGAATAAGAATCTGGGAGTGACATTCAAAAATGTCACATCCTTCTCAAGGCATAATCGTATGACAATAAACATCTGTCACTTTGCAAGCCATTCTCACGTAGGACATGAACGAAAAAGTCCACATGATCTCAAAACATGATTATTTCAACATCCCCCTCTTGCGGCGATTCAGAGAAAGAAATCAAACAACTTCAGGCCATACAAAAAACAGCAGCACATTTGGTCTTGCAACTAAGAATGTATTCTAAGGTGTTCTGCATACCTTGCATCATCGGATCCTAATGATGGAATCCGTTCCAGCCCTAAATTAATATTCAACCTCCAAAAGTAGAAGAGCTGGGCAGATGAAAATGAAAAGAAACATAACATACATCATTAGTTACAACTGGAGAGCCTGTGATCTTTGCGGTGGAAGTAACGAACCGACCAGTAACTAACATCCTTTGCTCTGATTAATACAACAAATAGCTAATTTGCAGAAACCTGTCGATATATGGTTGTCAGGAAGTCCTAAAATGACCTAGACTACCCTTTTGAGTTTACTTTATTGATGCATCACTGGCCTATGCAGAGCACAATAATATTATTCTCCTACATGATGTATAGGGCTCGTACCTGGCCTCAGTTTTCTTTTCAATTGCCAGACGTATTTAGTGGTTGTTAAATAAATAAATACATTTCCATCTTTGTGCAACTCCCTGGAGGAGTGTATGAATGTTTGGTGTTTCTTGAAGTTTGGCATTTCCAGACATTCTTCAGGTTGCCCTTGATTCACGGTATATAATATTAGGGTTCATCGACCACACGTACAATGGTAAATTGCCATGAAGGCTTTTTTTTTATTTTATAGCGTTACAACAGCCCCAAGCCCCTCCAGCAATCATAACATTTCTCTTTCCTTTTTCAAATCAAACATTCCGCCCTAGAACTGCCTGATCCAGAATGGTTCTAGCTCTATTCTGGAATGCTAATGCATCCTCAAACATATAAGGCTAACGGTGCAAAGACATTGCTGAACTCTGTACAGTCCCCACAAAGCTATGCACATGCCCATTCCCAATACATAGTGGATGGTCCATCCTGTTGATTGCCCAACCTAATACATGCTTGCTTATATATATGCAACATATACATCCAGAAAATGTAATTGTGAAAAATAGATGTAGGCTTGGTGCTTCAGAGAGACCATCTTGGAGACATGCCCTAATAAGAAGTCAGTGTAAGGGCGTCTAGGATGCTGTTGTCATGCCAATGGGTGAAAGCAGCCCATTACACTGGTGCAGGCTGCACTCCAACTCTGACTGAGGTGTAGGCTAGGTGCTTCCGATAGAGCATCGTGGAGACATGCCTGTATAAGGAGTTGGTTCAAGGGGGTATAGAATGATGTTGCCAGGCCAACGGCAGAATATGACTCCTTACACTGGTGCAGGCTGCACTCCCACTGATTGAGGTGTAGGCTTGGAGCTTTCGAGAGAGCATCTTAAAGACATGCCCTAATAAGGAGTCGGTGTAAGGGGGATGTTGTGGTCATGCCAGTGCCTGAATGCAACCCATTACACAGGTGCAGGCTGCACGCCTACTGATGGGGGTGTAGGCTTGGTGCTTCAGAGAGAGCATATTGGAGACATGCCCTTATAAGGAGTCAGTGTAAGGGGGATGTTGTGGTCATGCCAGTGCCTGAATGCAACCCATTACACAGGTGCAGGCTGCACTCCTACTGATAGGGGTGTAGGCTTGGTGCTTCAGAGAGAGCATATTGGAGACATGCCCTTATAAGGAGTCAGTGTAAGGGGGATGTTGTGGTCATGCCCGTGCCTGAATGCAACCCATTACACAGGTGCAGGCTGCACTCCTACTGATTGGGGTGTAGGCTTGGTGCTTCAGAGAGAGCATATTGCAGACATGCCCTTCTAAGGAGTCAGTGTAAGGGGGTATAGGATGGTGTGGTCATGCCAATGGCTGAATACAAACCATTACACGGGTGCAGGCTGCACGCCTACTGATAGGGGTGTAGGCTTGGTGCTTCAGAGAGAGCATATTGCAGACATGCCCTTCTAAGGAGTCAGTGTAAGGGGGTATAGGATGGTGTGGTCATGCCAATGGCTGAATACAAACCATTACACGGGTGCAGGCTGCACACCTACTGATAGGGGTGTAGGCTTGGTGCTTCAGAGAGAGCATATTGCAGACATGCCCTTCTAAGGAGTCAGTGTAAGGGGGTATAGGATGGTGTGGTCATGCCAATGGCTGAATACAAACCATTACACGGGTGCAGGCTGCAGGCCTACTGATAGGGGTGTAGGCTTGGTGCTTCAGAGAGAGCATATTGTAGACATGCCCTTATAAGGAGTCAGTGTAAGGGGGTATAGGATGATGATGTCATGCCAATGGCTGAATGAAACCAATCACACTGGTGCAGGCTGCACATCTTGATAGAAGCAAAACACGTGTTTATGAAAATCATCAATGGGGTGTCACCACAGTTACAATCTGGACATCACACGAGTTTGCACCACTGTAACACGGTCAATGTATGATGATGTAACTCTAAAGGTTGTGTGATTAGTCCTGCGCTGCAAGGTAGAGTCGTACAGGATGCCCTACACACAATTCTAAAACAACCCTAAACCAATCATCTTTGGTGAGTAATTCTGCTCACAAGCTGTCACTACAGGGAATTCTGCAGAGTTATTAAGGGGTCACCTGTGTGCATGGACGCCTCTGGATTCACTTAGGATGTCAGGTGACATTTGTTGGAATGGATAATGCCAACACCAATTGATAACGCATCATGTGAGACAAGCTAGCAAAGGTCTTATTAATCAGTATGTGTTTGATGTTAATGAGCCTAGGAACCCGTGCAGCTTCAATGCCAGTTAGGGATGCACACCACTGGGCAAACATTGATCGAGGACATGAAATGAATCATTGAACATCAAAGCAGACAGAGTTCAATGGAAATATGATGGCAACATCTTGACAAATTAGCACTGAGTGAGAACAGGCAAGAGAAGAAGCTCACATGGTGCAGGATGTCACCACAAGCTATCCCACTGAGCAATTGCACATGATGGGAGACTTTGAGCTTGATATTCTGCATTAGAGCCCTAATTACATGGTAATTGCTATATTGAGATGGTCGAGAGATATTTACACAACCCTGGATGTGCAAGTATGCAGCAAGCTTGCAAATAAGAACAGTGAAGAGTTTTCTTCAAATTGTAGATAAGGGCTCAACATTTGCACTTTCCACTAGCCATTGCTGAGTAAAAAATGGTGTGCTCTGTGTATGTGTAGAATTGAGGTGGTGAGTGACTTTTTATGACTGGCTAGTAGCTTGTAATGGAAAATTGTTCCTCCTATGTTGATACCCTTTTGTCATTTGTGATATGTCTGTTGGTGGCTTTCGCTCTGTATTCACTAGTAAATCTAACACTTTATATGAGTCCCCTGCATTCTCAAGGAGGCGTTCCCTCGTTTGTGGTAACTGTAATACGTTGTCTACTCAAACTGAACCAGAATGTCGGCTATTAACTGCAACTAGGTATCAGGAGTTGGGTTTAAGCAATAAATGCTCCACTGACTTCACCGCACAGCCCCATTTGTTTGTAGCAGGTGAAGGCACATTAGATAAGTTAAGCAATCAAAGACTACCTAAACCCACTCAGTGGAATGGTGGAGTCCAACTGGGTGTAATTAAACCCCCTCTCTCCGTAAAGAGATAATATGGGGCATTACCCCTAAAGGTTCAAGTGGTACAGTCTAATGTCAATTCTCTACACGCACAAACTGATCCAAAATGTCCTCTGCCACAGAGTCCCGTTGCTGCTAATCATTTTCTAAGTAAACTGTACTTTTCAGGGAATTTACTGCAAAATCACTCAGAATCACTCAGTTGTAGACAACACCTGGGAATTTCCTGCCTGTCATTGTAAGGAGTTTGAGAATGGTAGGATCCTGAAATTAGCACTCCCTAAGAGGCCTAAAAATGGCAACAAGCTGTATAGTATTTGGAAGTACACAAGGAGTGCTGATGTCAGGGAGGAGGGGGGTATGTCCTGTAAAGCGTTCGCAAGCAATGGTGAAAAGAATTTGAAATATAACAGTTCCTTGATTGACTCTGGGGCTTTTTAAAAACTAAATTTGAGAAGTATAACGGGGGAAAGTTACCTGGTCTGTTTAAATCGTATTAACAACCTTTTAATTTACTCTGAAATTACAAACGTGAGTGCTCTATCTACAGTGGATGTAGACAGAGTCGACTTCCCTGACCGAAGGAATACGGAACAATGTGTTCTTTATTTCTTCTCTAGGTTGGTAAGGGACCTGGTCTACTCTGAAACAATGCATTTAATCTATATGGGATTCTCAACACACATTTATAATGAACCTGGATATCCAGGTGGCGGTACTCTTGAAACCCGACAGATCACGCTACAGTACATTGTATGAATCCCATGATAATCTATCAATGGAAGGGCAACATCTGTCTGGTGTAACGTCTGCACTGTGGAGGGGGCCAATCGATGATGAATTGAAGGACACTGACCTACTTGTGTTTACTGATGAAGTCAAGTTATTATCTTGGAATTCAAGAGGGAGTTTTCATTTGGAAACTAACATGGAAGCTGTTTCAATAATTAGGGAAAATAACTGAATTATTTTACAAGAACCTTGCTTAACTGTCCCACCAGTGTTATATGGGTTTCAAGTTTTCCCTCAATCTGCTAAAAAATAATGTGGGTCAAAATGAGACCATGTATCTGAGACCAGGAGGCAGGCCCACTGGCTTCCCGCTAAAGAGCTGATCATCTTCAAAACTCTCGCCCTAACGCACAAATGCATCCACAACCGTGCACCTGTTTACCTGTCTCAAAGAATAGTTAAGCCCATCTCAGCTAGACCCATCAGATCGGCATACACTAACCGAATATCCACCCCTAAGACCCAAACAGTTCATGCAGGAGGCTCCAGCTTCCCCACCCTGGCTGCGAACCATTGGAACACTGCCCTATATTAGAAGCATTGACTCTCACATTGCCTTTCGAAAAGTGATAAAATCTTTGCTGTTTGTATAAATACACTACGGGCGCCGAGGACTAACCAAGGATCCTCTTCAGGCTGCACGTGCTGACCTTCCGTAATGAAACCTCAAGGGATACTATATTACACTCCAACATGTAACCACTTTGTAATTATCGTACTATACTACACGTTTTCTGTAACCCTGAAGCTTTACTTCCTAAATCAACATTGTATGTATCCTAGACAATTTCTCACTGTTGATACAAGGTCACTGTAACCCTGAGCTAAGTTTTCCTTATATGTAACCAAGACACCTTTATGTAACATCGCCTCAATGCCTTTGGGCTGTTAGTGCGCTTTACAAATCCAAATAAATAAATAAAATAATTGCCTGGGGTCTATTAATTGCTATAAGGTCTGGTCAAGGGCTATCTGCTGAGGAGTACCCTTTGTGGCATTTGCCATGACTCTGTCATGCCCAGGCGCTGCCTTCCAGCTTTTATTAATTAATGTTTATTGGCAGATAGAGGAGGCCCCTTGGAGGACTTCTTAAAAACAATTCTCAAATGCATTTTAGTTTGGCTATTGAGAGCTCCGAAGGGGCATGTGATTCTAGCCAGTGACCTGAATTCAAACTGTTTCCGACTGGATTACGATGGGGAATTATGGGAAATTCCTGCATATATGGTGAAAAGTTACCACAAAACACAAGAGAGTAGGAAGTGAAACCTTGCAATGGTGTCTGTTGGGCTGCAATTGTTAAATGGTAAGATGGTCCAGAGGAGGGCCTTCAACCTACTTGGTATCGTGGCAACTCTGTATCTACTTTAGATTACATATTTGTAGATAGCTCTTTGTTTGAGTGTTGCTCCAAATTACAGATCCTAAAGAATTCTTGGAGTGATCATTGTATGCAGAAGGCAAAATGTAATATAATGACCCATGTACGCAAGAGGCCCCCACCAATTTACGGGTAACCGCTTCTAGGAAAGCAATTTGTTGGTCTCCCCATCATATTGGGATTCTTACTGAAAATGTTAGTAAGATATTTAAAAATTGTAGTTTTGAGTGGACATTGGATTCCTTTAATGTGGAGAATGTTGATATATTTCTGGGTATATTAATGGACTCTGTGCTAGAAAACCTTAGAACTAAGTCTGCTAACATGGGTAAATGCCATGTACATATTTATGATAACCAGCTAGAAGAAGCAAAAAGGACTATGAGGCGTGATTCTAGAGAAATTATATGCCTGAAAGCAAAGATTGATATTCACAAGCAAAGATGTAAAAGGGTGAAACAAAGGTACAGGAATTTCTATCAATCAATCAAAGCAGTGATTTTGCAGAGTGATGCAGAGGTCACGCTTTGCGCACTCATTGCTAAGGGTTCAAGGGCATTCTGGATCCTAGTAAATGGGCATGAAGCATCATTGGTAGCAGGTCAGTTGAAAACTGTTCCTGAACTGGCCCGGGTATAGTTTTTTTGAAGATCTTTATGGGGCCTCTAATTCTGACATGGGAATCCCAGACATGAGTAGGGGTGAATCAATGTCTTATGGGCAATTTCATATAGAAGTAGATGTTCTTTTGAAGCTTATTAAATCATTTAACGTTTCAAGAGCACCGGGGCCAAACAGACTAACCATTAATACTCTTGAATGCTTTGACCCTGTTGTTCAGGAGTATTGTTAAACAGGGAACTCTCCCTCAATCCTGGCAGTCAGCACATATAGTTCCGATTCATAAGCAGGGCCTAAGATCTGAAGCGAAAAATCATATCAGCCTATTTCTCTGATTGATGCAGATTGTAAAGGGTTCTCTCTCGTTCTGCAGCAGTTAGAGGAATGGGAGTTTATAACCAGGAGGTTAAATAAAAGGAAATAGGATTTAGAAAAGCTACTCAATGAATTTGTATGGATGTTTTCTTATTCTAATTCTTTTCTAAACTGTATAAAAGATTATAAAAATAAAATAAAAACACTTGGCTTCAGCTTAGTGTTTTGTTGCTTTGCTTGTCAGCTGCAAGACTTCCATCCCAATCAGACAAGCATTCACATAAGCAAGTTGAAACCACACAATCATAAATGGTCCTGCATGTTTGCTGGCAGCTTATTTCAAGCGGACAAGGCCCGGTCGCATATGAAAAATTTACCTGCCTAACTTCCATCAATGGCCTGTCTATAGAGGTTGAGGTGATGCTTACTGTCAGGATTAAAGAGAGGATGCCTTATACCTCACTTACAGATGGACAAACCAGCACTGCTCCTAACCACTACAATTTACAAAAACATGGCAACACAGGTTAATTATAACAAGGGCAGCTGGATGGCAAAATCTGTTGTAACTGTAACTGTAATGTAACTGTAGTGTCCTGGACATCTGGAGAAGCAGGAAGGAGACAGGAACCTCACAGGACCAGCTGAGTACAAACGGAATGTACTTTATAAGTTACAGTATAAAGGTATAGGTGGTAGGAAGGAGAGTGGGGAATACATCCATCCAGTGTAGGCTTCCATTCTCAAGAGCCTGACCAACTGTCACCCCCAGAATGTACAGACCCCTGGGTTCTATGTTACATTGGGCATTCCACACGCGTAGCTCAGCATGCATGAAGGATACCACATGCCTCCTTTCCTTAAAACAAGAAAAGGAAAAGCTTAGCACTGACTCAACTCAAACCCACATAAACCTGTGCGAAGCACGAACAGAACCCCTCACGTTCTAACACCATGTCAAATTCACCTCTAAACATTCCTACACTTGCAACCCACCAAAGAACAGCATAACCTCCACCATCCAAACATTGCTACTCTCACATCCAGCATTATAAAGCATACACTCCATATATCTGTTCCGTGCCTGTCACCCACAAATCTCAGATCTACCACACACTCGCAACCCTCTCAAGTGTACTCACCTTTCATCCGAAACTGCTAGACTCAGATCTCGGGTCTGCCACACCCGACACCCAAGCACAATCCTGTCCTTCACATGGGCAACAGCTCAACACTCGCAACCGTTGCAAGCGTACTTACCTTTCATCCAAGTTTGCCACGCTCAGATCTCGTGCCTGCCATACCCGACACCCAAGCACAATCCTGTCCTTCACATGGGCAACAGCTCAGCACTTGCAACCCTCTCAAGTGTACTTAAGTTTCATCCAGACCTGCCACACGTAGATCTCGGGCCTGCCACACCCGACACCCAAGCACAATCCTGTCCGTCACATGGGCAACAGCTCAACACTCATAACCCTCTCCAGCATATTTACCTCTCATCCAGACCTGCCACACCTGGAGCTCGGGTCTGCCACCCTCAAGCATGATCCACACACTTAAACGCAGAGCAAACGCTTTCACTGGGTTCCTGTAGGATGTGCAAGATATACATCTACAAACAAATAGGATAAATGCCTCCCGCCAAAACTGGAGGAACACCACAAACCAAAATCCTACAGACTGACTTCACAAGACCCAACATCTCCTTAGAGAATGAATAAAAGTTGGAAATGTTGGGTCTTGTGCATAAGCGTCAGTGCTAAAACACTCCATACTCACTTTACATAAAACAACTCCAGCACCTTAGTGCTTAATATTTGTCTTATTCACACCCACTTGTTAAGGATTTCAATCAGGCAATACAGCCTGGTCTCAGCCTAGTATGTAGTGCGCAAATGAAATACTTATTTTATTGTGTCTATAGGTTCAATATTCTGAGTGATATACCACTCATATCACACCCCTCCTCAAAATACCCCCAGGTCACAATGGACCAGGAATCAGGCTGGTTGGTAACAGTAATATTTATTTATTTAAAATTCAAATTAAACATATGCTTTTTAATATATGGGGCAGCAATCACCAATGTGGTGACAATAACAGATATTAAAATATGTAATGCAATTAAATTCACTTTTAGCAACACAGATATATAAAACACAGAGAAAAGAACAGTTTTAGCTTGTTTTAAAGATAGCGCTTGAGTTAAGATTTCCCCCTGCAAACTTCCTTAACTCACAAATAAGCAATTCTACACAGATGTAAGTAAGCAGCAGGTACCCAGGAATAAAAAACAATACACCGATTTTAGATACAACATTCCCTCCCCAAACGAGAGGGAAAAATGGTTTGGAAATCTTACACTGGTTAAAATGACATTCGAAAATAGCTTACGAAAACAATGAAAAGTGTGCAAAAATCCTTAAATCAATATACATTCATATGGGAGTAACATGCTAACAATAATGAGCTACAATATGAGCAAAATTAAACACTTTAGATCTTATTTGAAGTTTGGAAATTATTGAAATTTAAAATCACACGTGTAAAACTTTGCAGAAATGCGAATTCCCGCCTAAATTTCACTAAATGGTTGAAATACACTGTTTTTGGATGTGGGTTTTGTGTTGGGATGTAGCTAAAGGTTTTCTGTATAGGTCACAGTGGAAATGAAGTCTTTAGCTATTAAATTGAGGAAGTTATGCAATGTTGAATGAGAGGTGTTTTTAGGAAAATAGAGCAGAGGAAAACAGAAATCGTTTTTAAAATGACAGGTTAATTTAACTTAAACTAGATTTAATGGCTAAGAAAAAGAGAAGGCCACCCATGAATCTCCACAGTTACACGGCCATTGTAACCCTTCACCTGGCGGATACCCCGTTTTCTTTATGGAAATTACTTTATTTAATCACAATCACTAATGGCTTGAGGTCTAGTAAAACAAAAATGAAGAGAAAATTGACGCTAACACTAGGAATCACTGACAGGGTTGCAGGGATGGTTGTGACAATATTACAGGTTCTTAAGGTAAAGATAGGATGGTTTAGAGATTGGGAGGGGACAAGGCAAGGCAAGATATGCTATTGTTTACTATGATTCCTATTGATACTTACAGTCCACTTTAATTTAAGATTTTGGACCATCAAGGGTCCTGGTCATCACACGGATTGGGTCTAACAAAGGACACCAGGACACATGTGACAGAATCGGATCAGCTGGGCAGTTCTGGTCACCTGGACGGCACTGGACTGCACTGGTTACTACACTGGTTACTGGAGACCGGAGATCAGTGGGATGGCGAGTTTGGAGCAGGCAAGCATTAATGGTAGCAAGCCAGACTGGATCAACATGCTTCCCTTAAGTTTTGGGATTGCTTCAGGGTTTGGGCGCAGCTGAAAAGGAGTTCAGCAATGCAGAGGCCTTAGCTTTGTAATGAAATCAGGAATCAGGAACAAAGATGGTGAATTCAGTAACATGGAACCACGCAGAAAATCAGGATGGAGTCAGGAATCAGTGTCTGTGTGTTGTGAGGTTCCCTTATTTATCATACCAAATGACATCACTAAAGTTTATGGTAGGGGCAGACTTACTACCCACACCCACAATGCTATGATTAGCCAAAAGCACAGTTTCCGCCTTGCTTTTCACTGATGTTATGTTTATGGGAGGGTTTTTTACAATGACTAAAACCTCCCCTAGCCACGGGAACCAAAATCTAACTTTCCCACAAATACATATTTATGTAGTTATGCCTCTAAAAAAGCCGACACATAAGTTACATATTTTGTGGGTCACTTTCCAATCCAACTCCCAAGTCGGTTGGACCTGGTTTAGTCTTTCTGTTGAATTTTGGCAATTTTAACCATAAAAGGTTTGGCCTAACATTTCCCAATTCTGTACATATAAGCGCAATTACAATTAAAAGTTTCTGCGCAATTAGTCATTCTTTATAACTTCTGTTCCTCAAGCAATACGAAATTCTACCAAGTTTTCAAATGAATAGCATAAATTCAGATTTAGATGTATGCACTTTTCAAATTTGTTCTCATTCTTGCTGCCAAGTTAAATGTCTTGAAGGTCAGTGGCAAAATAAGCATTTAACCTAAAAGTCACATGTCCGTTTTTTCTTTCTTTTTCCCAAGTGTAAGCAAATGGCCAATCCTTTGAGGTTGAATGAGGGCACTCTCCCTGGAGAGTGGGGCTTCCTGCCCCTCCCCTAGAAGGGTGAGTGTCCAAGCCTGCTATTTTCTTCGCCTGGGGCAAAGACTTATGTCTAATGAAGTCCCTTTGTCATGAGTATCCAAGGCCTCCCAGCAGCAATTAGCCTTTCCGGTGCCAGCAGTGGAGGTGTCAACCTTTCTCAGGGCTAAGAACTGTCAGAGCAGGGTTTTCTTTTTATACAGTTGATTAACTCAGACTGGGTTTAGCTTTAAGTGTCACCTTTTAAATCTTTCCTTTAAACATGTAACATTAAAACAGTTTATAGGTGGATTTTTAACATTAGCACATCCTTTGACATTCTTAAAGAATTAAGCCTTTACACAAGAATATACTTTAAATACAGGCGATTTTGCTCTTCATTCATGAAACAGCACATTCAACTTATTTCTTTAATTCCGGTTTTCATCTGCAGCAAATGAACATTTTAGTCAGCACTAGTTCTTCCCTTGAGTGCTGGAGTTGTTTGCAGCATGACTAAATGTATCTAGTATTTGTTTATTGTTTTTCAATGGACAGCTGTTTCCTGATACTTGTTGCAAAGAAATAGCCGCGTTTATCCCTAGGGTTCCTGTGTTGCTTTTTCACAGATACATTTTGTAGGAGCTGTCATTCCAATGAGTCCTGGTTCCTCTGAGCCACACTGGATGATCCTGGGCATTGCAGGGCCCTTTAATCTCAATGATTCAGTAGAAATGAATGGATCTGGTGCCAAAAACAGAACTCTTTTTAAGATTAGGAAAATGTCATTTTAAAAGGCATTTTCGGGTTTTCAGCACAATGATGCTGTTTCATGCACTTTGCTCCATGTTGACTGTGGTAGAGCCCACTGGTGTGCTCCTGCAATGAGGACTCTGTTTTCACCCCCCCCGAACTGTGTGTGGCAGGGTGTGCAGCCTTTTTCTAGTTGTGACACAAACACAGTTTTGAAGATTTTGCAACTCACAGGAGTCAGCGTGGTCTTTTTGGGCTGTTTCCTTCACTATTGCAATAAAGTGATGAAGTGGGGCACATTGGAATGGGTCAAAATATCCCACACACGCACTGTTAATGTTTAAATACTCGTCTACATTTTAGGCCTCAACGACTTTGCATCACACATAAACAAGGCTTGATGAAGCTCATTTGCTTCAGTGGCTTGTTTAATGCATTTTTAATGGCATTGAAAGGCTCAAAGACTATACACCTGGTTCAGAACTGCATCAGAATGAATAGCTCAAAGACTATAACCCTGATTTAGAACTGCATCAGAATGAATAGCTCAAAGACTATAACCCTGATTTAGAACTGCATGAATAGCTCAAAGACTATAGCCCTGATTCAGAACTGCAACAGAATGAATAGCTCAAAGACTATAACTCTGATTCAGAAATGCAACAGAATGAATAGCTCAAAGACTATAACCCTGATTCAGAACTGCAACAGATTGAATAGCTCAAAGGCTCTAACCCTGATTCAGAACTGCATCAGATTGAATAGCTCAAAGACTATAACCCTTATTCAGAACTGCATCAGAATGAATAGCTCGAAGACTATAAACCTGATTCAGAACTGCAACAGAATGAATAGCTCAACGACTATAACCTTGATTCAGAACTGCACCAGAATGAATAGCTCAATAAATATATCCCTGATTCAGAACTGCACCTGAATGAATGGCTCAAAGACTATATCCCTGATTCAGAACTGCACCAGAATGAATAGCTCAAAGACTATAAACCCTGATTCAGAACTGCATCAGAATGAATAGCTCAAAGACTATAAACCTGATTCAGAACTGCATCAGAATGAATAGCTCAAAGAGAATAGCCCTAATTCAGAACTGCATCCGAATGAATGGCTCAATGTAACGCTCACCTGATTCCCGTAGAGGCGCCGGTCTTGACTGGGCGTATACCGTATCTTCAAAGGTGATGTGTAACACACGGCTGGCTCTTTGGGCTGGACCTCTGTGCACTGTATGTCTGACTCGAAGGGTAAGATGTCTGCAGATAGAAAATATGGGATTAAGGAACTGGGTTATTGAATGTCTCTCTCTTCTTCCCTTTCTCTTCTCCTGTAGAACCCCAAAGGTTAACGCTCTCACCTTAGGTAAGTGAACGCCGTGCTCTCCATCTGCCTCGGGGCAGGGTGCTGTAACCAGTTTCTTCACTGGATAAGGGGAGCAGGCCTCTTGACTTCAGAGGACTGCTGTCCGTCGTTTACTGCACGAACGGTAAGTTTCGAGTAATTCTAATGTCTTTAAAGTCTTTAGTAATGATGTTTCTTGTTTTGCAGGGTTCCGGCGATGGCGGATGACGGGCTGAAGTGAGTTGAAGATGGAGCCCGTGTGATGAATAGAAGCGCCTGGAAGCACGTAAGTAAGCGCTTGTTGCCTGCTTCACGATGCGCTCTAACTGTTTTTTATTTTGCAGGTACAAGTTCGGAGCGGCTGCAGGGTGCCGGAATACCCACTGGGTTAGATGTGGAAAGGAGTAATGGCACGTGAGTATTAAAGTTCCCCAATGTCTTTAAACACACCTTGTTTTGTCTTTCAGATGCGGGATGCAGCGCCGAAGGCCTCCGGAGCGTGCGAAGAGTTGGTAAGCTTTTGTCTTTCAGATGCCGGAATGCAGCGCGAGGCGTTGGTGACAGCCGATGGACCAGGTAAGTGAAGAGCTGTCACTGAAGACCGTAATGCTAACCTGTTCTTTCTTGTCTTTATAGGTGTTGCTGAAGACTGGATTCAGGATGGTAAGCCCTTTTCCTTAGGCCCAGGATCAGATGCAGAAGACACGATGAGCGTTCTGCTGCAGAGGATGCAGAATAACGCAAAGCAAGATTCATCCATCGGGTGTGGTTTAAAAAGCCTCCTGTAGTGCTTAGGTGTCTCCTTCCACAGCCACGCCTAGGTAAGAAAAGAGTTCCTGCTTTCCAGAAGAGTTCCAGTGTTCTGAATCTAGGGAGTGGCTCCTGCCCCACCCAACAGGAAAAGTAGTTCCAAACAGAAGAGGATCAGAGGCTCAACTGGCAGGCAAGTAAGCAGCATGGTCTGCTGCAGGTAAGTCCACCCAAGCATTATGAGCCCGGCGCTTCCAGCGCTGGGACTGGGCATATTTATGAGCCTGGTGCCACTGGCGCCAGGACTGGGTCCAAAAGGTCCCAATTGGGACTGGTTGGCACTCGGAACCTGGGTTATGGATCTGCTTCCAAGGGAGTTGGGAAAACCCTGACCTTTTGGAAGCAGAGATGATGACAGTACCCCCCCTCAAGGCCCCTCCCAAACCGGGCTTCTCCGGGGGTTTTGGCTTGTCAGGAAATGTTCGGTGAAATCTTTTGATTAGGCGAGGAGCGTGGACATATTCAGCAGGTTCCCAGGATCTCTCTTGGGGGCCGTAGCCTTTCCAGTCAATTAGGTAAAATAGTTTAGATTTGGAGATCTTGGAGTCCAGAATGCTTTTGACTTCAAACTCGAGTTCTCCATCAACTAGGATAGGTTTTGGAGATTTAGTTAGTCGGGTTTGAGGTTGCACGGGTTTTAATAGAGAGACGTGGAAGACCGGATGTATCTTCATGTGCGGGGGCAAGTCCAACTTGACCGCTACTGGGTTTACTATGGTAGTGATTGAATAGGGACCAAGGTATCTTGGGTTGAATGTGCGTGGCCCTTTTAGAGGTAGATATTTGGTGGATAACCAGACTTGATCCCCTACTTGATATTGAGGGGCTTCCTTCCGATGTTGATCTGCTCCTTTCTTGTATTGTTCTTTAGCCCTTTGAAGGTGAGAAACAGCTTCCTTAAAGGCTTGGGTGATTGTAGAATGCAGGTAGTCTACTGCTGGTGTTTCAAGATCTTGGAGGGGATGCAACTCCGAGGTTCGAGGGTGACTGCCGTACAAAAGAAAAAATGGGGTTTTCCCAGTTCCCGAATGGACAGAGTTATTGTAGGCATATTCGGCTATCCAAAGGATGTCTTTCCAAGTTTTTTCAGTTTGTTGCAGCATGCAGCGTAAATACTGTTCCAGAGTTTGATTGGTCCTCTCGGTTTGTCCGTCGGTCTGAGGGTGGTGACTGGTCGATAGTCTCACATCAATTTGAGCCGACCGACAGCAACTTCGCCAAAAATGAGAAATAAATTGACTACCTCGATCCGAAATTAGAACCGAAGGAAAACCGTGCAGTCGGACGATGTTTTCGAGAAATTCTCGGGCCAGAGTTGCTGCTGTTGGCAAGCCTTTGAGCGGAATGAAATGCGCCATCTTGGAGAATAAGTCCACGATTACTAGACTCGTATTGTATCCGGAGCATGGAGGTAGATCGGTGATGAAGTCCATAGAAAGCGTATGCCAAGGGCTAGGTGGGATGTCAATAGGGCGTAAGAGGCCTGCTGGTCTTTCCTTTTGACTCTTGTTTTGGGCGCATACTCCACAGGACATTGTAAAGTCTCTAATATCTTTTTTCCAAGACGGCCACCAGAAGTAGCGCTTGATCTTTTCTGAGGTCTTGGCCATACTGGGATGTCCTTCCATTAAAGAATCGTGATAACAAGAGATTACTTTTTTCTGTAAATCTGTGCTGGGTAGGCATAATCGTTCTTGGAAATACAATAAGTTGTCCTTTACTGCAAAGTCCTTTCCCTGCAGATGCCAATTCTGTATGTCTGCTGGAGTTACAAGTTGCCTGGCTTTATCCTTAACTTCCTCTATGGATTCTGTGGCGATTACACCCAGAATTCTTTGTTCGGGAATGATTGATACAGGTTTAGGGTTGATCAAGTGTTCTTCCACTCCCATCCGAGAAAGGGCATCAGCTTTACCGTTCTTTGTACCAGGTCGATAGGTAATTATGAAGTCAAACTCGGCAAAGAATAATGCCCAACGGAGTTGTCTAGAGGATTGGGCTTTTGCGGTTTTCAAATATTGCAGGTTTCGGTGATCCGTAATCACAGTAACGGTGTGTCGGGCCCCCAGCAGATAATGCCGCCAAGCCTTAAAGGCAGACTTGATAGCCAGAAGTTCCTTGTCAGTAATCGTGTAATTGATTTCAGGAGGCGAGAATTTGCGGGACCAAAATGCCACGGGATGCAACTGATTGGTTACCGGGTCCTTTTGTGATAGAACTGCCCCCATGGCAAGGCTTGAAGCATCAGTTTCCACGATGTAGGGGAGTTCGGGGCGAGGGTGTTTTAAGATTGGTGCAGAGATAAATTTAGTCTTCAAATCCTGGAAAGCTTGTTCCGCCTCGGTAGACCATTCAAAACGTTTGTTTTTCTTTAACAAGGCAGTGATGGGCTGGACTATTCGAGAGAACTCGTTAGCGAAGCCTAACATGCTTTGCACACCTTTTACGGAGGATGGTGATGGCCATTTGAGAACTGCATCGACCTTCTTTGAATCCATCCGCACTCCGCCAGGTGATAATATGAAACCCAAGAATTCAACTTCAGTCACGTTGAAAACACATTTTTCCAACTTAGCGAAAAGTTTGTGTTGACGCAATCTTTCGAGGACCATTTTCACGTGTTTCCGATGTTCAGATTCCGATGAAGAATAAACGAGGATGTTGTCAATTTAAACAACAACACACACATCTATGAGCTCTCTGAGGACATCGTTCATAAAATATTGAAAGGCGGCCGGGGCATTGCAAAGTCCGAAGGGCATGACCTGATATTCAAATAGCCCATACTTGGTGCGGAAGGCCGTCTTCCATTCATCGCCCTCTTTTACTCGTACCAAGTGGTAAGCTCCTCTAAGATCCAGCTTTGTATATATGCATGCTTTTCTGACTTGGTCCAGGAGTTCAGGGATCAAAGGTAACGGATATCTATTCTTAACGGTGATCTGGTTCAGGGAGCGATAATCTATACAAGTTCTAAGGTCTCCTTCCTTTTTTGGAACGAAGAACAAAGCTGAAGAAGCAGGGGACTTGGAAGGACGAATAAACCCATTTGCCAGGTATTGATCCAGGTATTGTCGAAGGTGAAGGTTCTCAGGCTCGGTGAGGGCATAAATTCTACTACAAGGAGGAGTAGATCCAGGTATCAGGTCTATCTGGCAGTCATAAGACCTATGAGGAGGTAGAGAGTTAGCCTGATCCTTCCGGAAAACATCTTGGTATTCTAGGTATTCGGTAGGTAACTGGGGAGTCTCTGAAGAAATTGCTGCCAGTGCAACACCAGGTGGAGGGTGACAAGTAGAGACACATTCTGGAAACTGGACCGTTCTTGCTCGCCAATCGATCAGAGGATTGTGTTTCTCTAACCAAGGTATTCCTAGAATAATCTGAAACTGAGGGGCCTTGATCACATCGAACACGATCTTCTCATGGTGTCCATCTTGACTTACTAGCGTCACCTCTTGAGTGGTATGCGTTACTGGCCCGGAGGCTATCTCCGTACCATCCACCGTAGTAATGACGTCCTTTACAGCCTTGGGACAAAGAGTTAGATTCATCCTCAAAACCATTTCATGATCCACATAATTGCCGATGGCAACGCTGTCGACGTAAGCTTCAATTGCATGTAATCGATCCGGATTATCAGGGCTAATGAGGACCATAGGTATCACGAAATGCGAGGTCACGGAACTGGTTTTCACGCTCGGCAAGAGGACCTCTATTCTTGTCGGGCGAGGTCGTTTCCCTGCTCAGAGTTTGTAACTTTGGTAACTGCAGCTCCTACTGCCTTCTTGGCAGGTTTCACCGGACAGTCTCGAAGAAAGTGCCCTGAGTTTCCGCAATAGAGGCATAATTGCAACTATTTTCTCCTTTCCCGCTCCTTTTGTGTTAGAGGACCTTTCAGACCCCCTATTTGCATGGGTTCCCCTCAGTCTACTCCTTTGGAAGGAGTTGGCGGTTTGGAAAATACTCGAGCATCTAACTTGGAACGATCGGCCTTCCTGTTCTGCAGTCTGTGATCTATTTGAACGACTAAGTCTATATAGTCCGAACAATCTTGTGTGGGATTCACTACTTGGGCTAACACATCTTTGAGCTCTCCACGTAGACCTCTATAAAACAGCGTAATCCTTTTGTCCTCAGGCCATTGAGTTTCCACTATCAGTCTGTTGAAAGACGCAATATAAGCCAAAAGGTCTTGATTACCTTGTCGCAACGAAAGAAGCTCATTGTCCAAGGCCTGCCCCTGTGAATGTCTTGCAAACAGTTTTTCCATACTGAGCTGAAAAGCTTGAAAATCATGGAGGACCGGATCATCTTGATTTACTTGAGGGATCGACCAGTCTGCCGCATTGCCACTAAGGTACGAAAGCACGAAAGCTACTTTAGCTTGATCAGTTGGAAAGGCTGCTGGCCGGCATAAGAAATGCAACCGGCACTGATTGATAAATACTGCAAACCTCTTTGGGTCACCAGAAAATCGTTCGGGCGGAGCCAGAGGTACATTCCCAGGTAGGTTGATCTGCACTGGATTCATAGAGGATGTAGAAGGAAGATTTCCCCCAGATGCGGGTAACGGGGTCTGTCCGGCTTGTGACTGTAGCAATTGTCTAGCGAGATCATCTGTTCGCTCCTTGGAAATAATCAGTTCCCTTCTTAGAGCGTTCGTTTCCTGACGGGCTGCATGCACTTCTGCCCTTAGTTCCCCAAGTAACTGGGCTAGCTGGTCGGTATCCGAGGTTTCCATAGCGCCTGGACGGGAGTTTTGTGGTAGGCTTTGCGTTCTGTAACGCTCACCTGATTCCCGTAGAGGCGCCGGTCTTGACTGGGCGTATACCGTATCTTCAAAGGTGATGTGTAACACACGGCTGGCTCTTTGGGCTGGACCTCTGTGCACTGTATGTCTGACTCGAAGGGTAAGATGTCTGCAGATAGAAAATATGGGATTAAGGAACTGGGTTATTGAATGTCTCTCTCTTCTTCCCTTTCTCTTCTCCTGTAGAACCCCAAAGGTTAACGCTCTCACCTTAGGTAAGTGAACGCCGTGCTCTCCATCTGCCTCGGGGCAGGGTGCTGTAACCAGTTTCTTCACTGGATAAGGGGAGCAGGCCTCTTGACTTCAGAGGACTGCTGTCCGTCGTTTACTGCACGAACGGTAAGTTTCGAGTAATTCTAATGTCTTTAAAGTCTTTAGTAATGATGTTTCTTGTTTTGCAGGGTTCCGGCGATGGCGGATGACGGGCTGAAGTGAGTTGAAGATGGAGCCCGTGTGATGAATAGAAGCGCCTGGAAGCACGTAAGTAAGCGCTTGTTGCCTGCTTCACGATGCGCTCTAACTGTCTTTTTATTTTGCAGGTACAAGTTCGGAGCGGCTGCAGGGTGCCGGAATACCCACTGGGTTAGATGTGGAAAGGAGTAATGGCAAATGAGTATTAAAGTTCCCCAATGTCTTTAAACACACCTTGTTTTGTCTTTCAGATGCGGGATGCAGCGCCGAAGGCCTCCGGAGCGTGCGAAGAGTTGGTAAGCTTTTGTCTTTCAGATGCCGGAATGCAGTGTGAAGACCTCCGGAGCGCACGAAGAGTAGGTAAACCTTTGTCTTTCAGATGCCGGAATGCAGCGCGAGGCGTTGGTGACAGCCGATGGACCAGGTAAGTGAAGAGCTGTCACTGAAGACCGTGATGCTAACCTGTTCTTTCTTGTCTTTATAGGTGTGGCTGAAGACTGGATTCAGGATGGTAAGCCCTTTTCCTTAGGCCCAGGATCAGATGCAGAAGACACGATGAGCGTTCTGCTGCAGAGGATGCAGAATAACGCAAAGCAAGATTCATCCATCGGGTGTGGTTTAAATAGCCTCCTGTAGTGCTTAGGTGTCTCCTTCCACAGCCACGCCTAGGTAAGAAAAGAGTTCCTGCTTTCCAGAAGAGTTCCAGTGTTCTGAATCTAGGGAGTGGCTCCTGCCCCACCCAACAGGAAAAGTAGTTCCAAACAGAAGAGGATCAGAGGCTCAACTGGCAGGCAAGTAAGCAGCATGGTCTGCTGCAGGTAAGTCCACCCAAGCATTATGAGCCCGGCGCTTCCAGCGCTGGGACTGGGCATATTTATGAGCCTGGTGCCACTGGCGCCAGGACTGGGTCCAAAAGATCCCAATTGGGACTGGTTGGCACTCGGAACCTGGGTTATGGATCTGCTTCCAAGGGAGTTGGGAAAACCCTGACCTTTTGGAAGCAGAGATCATGACACTCAAAGACTATAACACTGATTCAGAACTGCATGAATAGCTCAAAGACTATAGCCCTGATTCAGAACTGCATCAGAATGAATAGCTCAAAGACTATTGCCCTGATTCAGAACTGCATCAGAATGAATGGCTGAAAAAGACTATGACCCCGATTCAGAACAACGTCAGAATGAATGGCTCAAAGACTATAACCCTGATTCAGAACAGCAACAGAACGAATAGCTCAAAGACTATAACCCTGATTCAGAATTGCATCAGAATGAATAGCTCAAAGACTATATCCCTGATTCAAAGACTATAACTCTGATTCAGAACTGCAACATAATGAATAGCTCAAAGACTATAACCCTGATTCTGAACTGCAACAGAATGAATAGCTCAAAGACTTTAACCCTGATTCAGAACTGCATCAGAATGAATACTTCAAAGACTATAACCCTGATTCAGAACTGCAACAGAATGAATAGCTCAAAGACTATAGCCCTGATTCAGAACTGCATCAGAATGAATAGCTCAAAGACTACAACCCTGATTCAGAACTGCAACAGAATGAATAGCTCAAAACTATAACCCTGATTCAAAACTGCATCAGAATAAATAGCTCAAAGACTATAACCCTGACTGATTCAGAACAGCATCAGAATGAATAGCTCAAAGACTATAACCCTGACGGATTTAGAACTGCATCAGAATGAATAGCTCAAAGACTATAACCCTGATTCATAATCAAACAGAATGAATAGCTCAAAGACCATAACCCTGATTCAGAACTGCACCAGAATGAATGGCTCAAAGACTATATCCCTGATTCAGAACTGCACCAGAATGAATAGCTCAAAGACTATTGGCCTCATTATGACCCTGGCGGTCCCGTAATGAACGGTGCTGGTACGGGACCGGCACCGTTCATTACGGGATGCCTGATTACGAGGTCCCCTAGCGGGACCCGGAACAGACGTCTGGTAAAACCAGATGTCCTTTCCGGGTCCCGCGAGGGGACCAAGGAGCTAATAACGGGCCCGTTATTAACAGGCTCATTATTAGATCCTTCCCCATTCCCATTGAGCCGTATGGGGGCTCAAATGGGAATGGGGATGGGTTTTTCCAATGAGGACTTACCGGGTCCTCCATGGTTGGAATAGCCCGGTAAATCCTCATTGGAGCAACTCGGTACTGGAACCCGGCATGGAGGCAGCCATGCCCCTATTAAGGGCATGGCTACCTCCATACTCGTTATGAGGCCCAATATCCCTGATTCAGAACTGCACCAGAATGAATAGCTCAAAGTCTGTATCCCTGATTCAGAACTGCACCAGAATTAATGGCTCAAAGACTATATCCTTGATTCAGAACTGCACCAGAATGAATAGCTCAAAGACTATAAGCCTGATTCATAACTGCATCAGAATGAATGGCTCAAAGACTATAGCCCTGATTCAGAACTGCAACAGAATGAATAGCTCAAAGACTATAGCCCTGATTCAGAACTGCATCAGATGAATAGCTCAAAGACTATAGCCCTGATTCAGAACTGCATCAGAATGAATAGCTCAAATACTATAACCCTGATTCGGAACTGCAACAGAATGAATAGCTCAAAGACTATAGCCCTGATTCAGAACTGCATCAGAATGAATAGCTCAAAGACTACAACCCTGATTCAGAACTGCAACAGAATGAATAGCTCAAAGACTATAACCCTGATTCAGAACTGCATCAGAATAAATAGCTCAAAGACTATAACCCTGACTGATTCAGAACAGCATCAGAATGAATAGCTCAAAGACTATAACCCTGATTCATAATCAAACAGAATGAATAGCTCAAAGACCATAACCTTGATTCAGAACTGCACCAGAATGAATGGCTCAAAGACTATATCCCTGATTCAGAACTGCACCAGAATAAATAGGTCAAAGACTATAACCCTGATTCAGAACTGCACCAGAAGGAATAGCTCAAAGACTATGGGCCTCATTATGACCCTGGCGGTCCCGTAATGAACGGTGCTGGTACGGGACCGGCACCGTTCATTACGGGATGCCTGATTACGAGGTCCCCTAGCGAGACCCGGAACAGACGTCTGGTAAAACCAGATGTCCTTTCCGGGTCCCTCGAGGGGACCAAGGAGCTAATAACGGGCCCGTTATTAACAGGCTCGTTATTAGATCCTTCCCCATTCCCATTGAGCCGTATGGGGGCTCAAATGGGAATGGGGATGGGTTTTTCCAATGAGGACTTACCGGGTCCTCCATGGTTGGAATGGCCCGGTAAATCCTCATTGGAGGAACTCGGTACTGGAACCCGGCATGGAGGCAGCCATGCCCCTATTAAGGGCATGGCTACCTCCATACTCGTTATGAGGCCCAATATCCCTGATTTAGAACTGCACCAGAATGAATAGCTCAAAGTCTATATCCCTGATTCAGAACTGCACCAGAATTAATGGCTCAAAGACTATATCCTTGATTCAGAACTGCACCAGAATGAATAGCTCAAAGACTATACGCCTGATTCATAACTGCATCAGAATGAATGGCTCAAAGACTATAGCCCTGATTCAGAACTGCAACAGAATGAATAGCTCAAAGACTATAGCTCTGATTCAGAACTGCATCAGATGAATAGCTCAAAGACTATAGCCCTGATTCAGAACTGCATCAGAATGAATAGCTCAAAGACTATAGCTCTGATTCAGAACAGCATCGGAATGAATAGCTCAAAGACTATAACCCTGATTCAGAACTGCAACAGAATGAATAGCTCAAAGACTATAGCCCTGATTCAGAACTGCATCACATGAATGGCTCAAAGACTATAGCCCTGATTCAGAACTGCAACAGAATGAATAGCTCAAAGACTATAGCTCTGATTCAGAACTGCATCAGATGAATAGCTCAAAGACTATAGCTCTGATTCAGAACAGCATCGGAATGAATAGCTCAAAGACTATAACCCTGATTCAGAACTGCAACAGAATGAATAGCTCAAAGACTATAGCCCTGATTCAGAACTGCATCACATGAATAGCTCAAAGACTATAGCCCCGATTCAGAACTGCATCAGAATGAATAGCTCAAAGACTATAGCTCTGATTCAAAACTGCATCAGAATGAATAGCTCAAAGACTATAGCCCCGATTCAGAACTGCACCAGAATTAATGGCTCAAAGACTATATCCTTGATTCAGAACTGCACCAGAATGAATAGCTCAAAGACTATAAGCCTGATTCAGAACTGCATCAGAATGAATGGCTCAAAGACTATAGCCTTGATTCAGAACTACATCAGAATGAATGGCTTAAGACTATAACCCTGATTCAGAACTGCATCAGAATGAATATGTCAAAGACTGTAGCCCTGATTCAGAACTGCATCAGAATGAATAGCTCAAACACTATAACCCTGATTCAGAACAGCAACAGAATGAATAGCTCAAAGACTATAGCCCTGATTCAGAACTGCATCAGAATTAATAGCTCAAAGACTACAACCCTGATTCAGAACTGCAACAGAATGAATAGCTCAAAGACTATAACCCTGATTCAGAACTGCATCAGAATAAAGGTTTCTGCAGGCGGAAGAAAAAAGGGTTAATGACCGTTTGGCTGGACTTCCTCCTCACTAATCGCCAACTCTTCGAAAGTCCAATGTCCTGGTGAGCTCTCACCTTAGGCGTATAAATGCTGGGCTCTCCATCCTGCGACTTATGCAGGGGTGCGTGGGTTCCAGTTACGTCACTGGAGGTCCTCAAAGTCTTTTGTGGCCTTAGAAGTGGCACAGGTGCTGAGATGCCAAAAGGTGATGCCGCCGTTACTGCACGTATGGGTGCTGAGGTGAACTTGGCTTTTAGCTCTTGAAAGGCCTGTTCTGCTTCTGTTGACCACTCAAAACGTTTGTTTTTTCTTAAGAGGGCAGTGATGGGCTGCACCACTCGTGAAAACTCTGGAATAAACCTGCGGTAAAAGTTGGTGAAACCTAACATGCTTTGGACACCTTTCACGGAAGTAGGTGATGGCCACTTGATGATAGCGTCCAACTTTTTCGAATCCATGTGGACTCCTTTGGGTGTCAGAATAAAGCCTAGAAATTCGACCTCCGTGACGTGAAAAACACATTTTTCGAGCTTAGCAAAAAGCTTATGTTGGCGGAGTTTTTCAAGGACGGCTCTAACATGTTTCCGATGATCTGCTTCTGAAGATGAGTACACAAGGATGTCATCTATGTAGACGACTACGCAAACATCTATGAGTTCTCTGAGGACATCATTCATAAAATACTGAAAAGCGGCTGGTGTATTGCATAGTCCAAAGGGCATCACTTGGTATTCAAATAGTCCATACTTGGTGCGGAATGCCGTCTTCCATTCGTCGCCTTCTTTAATCCGTACCAAGTGGTAGGCTCCCCGGAGATCTAGCTTTGTATAAATGCAGGCGTTCTTAACTTGGTCAAGGAGTTCCAGAATCAGAGGTAGGGGGTATCTGTTCTTTACCATTATCTGGTTCAGGGCACGATAATCAATACAGGTTCTAAGGTCACCTTCTTTTTTAGGTACGAAGAACAGAGCCGAGGTTGCAGGAGACTTTGATGGGCGGATAAATCCATTGGCCAGGTACTGGTCCAGATACTGTCGAAAATGAAGATTTTAAGGCTCGGTAAGGGCGTAAATTCTACTACAAGGGGGAGTGGCTCCGGGTATCAGGTCTATTTGACAGTCGTAAGATCTGTGGGGAGGCAGGGTATTAGCCTGTTCCTTCTGAAAGACATCTTGGAATTCTTGATACTCTGGAGGCAATTGCGGTCCTTCGGATGTTGCTACCGCTAGGCCAATACTGGGTCGAGGATAACAAGTAGGTGCACACTCTGGGAACTGTATCGTCTTTGCTCGCCAATCAATTTGAGGATTGTGTTTCTCCAACCAAGGGATCCCCAGAATTATTTGGAACTGAGGGGCCGTGATCACATCGAACACGATTACCTCCTGATGTCCATCTTGGCCGAATAACATCACTTCTGTGGTGGTATGGGTTACCGGTCCGGAGGCTATTTCCGTACCATCCACTGTGGTAATGACGTCTTTAATTACCTTAGGACAAAGGGGTAGGTTCATCATGGAAGCCATCTCGCGGTCTACATAATTTCCAATCGCTCCGCTATCAATGTATGCTTTAATGGCATGCAAACGATCCGGTCGTTCTGGATTTATGAAGACCATTGGCATTATGAAGTGCGAGGTAAAAGAACTGGTTTTTACGCTCGGCAAGCGGACCTCTACACTTGTCGGGCGAGGTCGTTTCCCGGCTCGGGCTTTTCGGAATTCTTATCAGAAGCTCCCACTGTCTTCTTCGGAGGTTTCACCGGGCAATCTCGGAGGAAATGTCCTGAATTTCCACAATAGAGACATAGCTGCAATTGTCGTCTCCTGTCGCGTTCTTTCTGGGTTAGGGGACCCTTTACGACCCCTATTTGCAAAGGTTCTACGGCTTCAACTCCTTTGGTGTGAGTTAGTGGCTTAGAGAATACTCGAGTTTCGAACCTGGAGCGGTCTGCCTTTCTGTTTTGTAGTCTGTGATCCAATTGGACCACTAAATCAATGTACTCTGAACAATCTTGAGGGGGATTCAGGACCTGGGCTAGGACGTCTTTGAGTTCGCCACGCAAACCCCTGTGGAAAAGCGTGATCCTCTTGTCCTCGGGCCATCTGGTTTCTACGATTAGTCTGTTAAATGACGCAATATAAGCCAGAAGATCCTGATTGCCCTGCCGTAGGGAAAGGAGTTCGTTGTCCAGGGCCTGCCCCTGAGAATGTCTTGCGAAAAGTCTTTCCATATTGGCCTGGAAGGCCTGGAAATTGCGAAGAATTCGGGTCATCCTGTGTAACCAGAGGGATCGACCAATCAGCGGCGCTGCCGCTAAGATACGAAAGCAAAAAGGCTACTTTAGTCTGATCAGTCGGAAAAGCAGCTGGTCTACAAAGAAAATGCAATCGGCACTGATTTATGAACACCGCAAACCTCTTAGGGTCACCAGAGAAGCGTTCGGGCGGAGCCAAAGGCACATTTCCGGGCAGATTGATTTGAACAGGATTGGCTGAAGCCGCCGGGGTATAGGTCCCTCCTGAATTAGGTAGAGGGGTTTGCCCCGCTTGTGTTTGTAATAACTGTCTGGCGAGGTCATCAGTTCGTTCTTTGGACATAATCAATTCCCTCCTCAGGGCATTCGTTTCCTGGCGGGCAGCATGTACTTCAGCTCTTAATTCCCCTAGTAACTGGGCCAGTTGATCAGTGTCGGAAGTTTCCATAGCGCCTGGGTAGGAGGTTATTGGAGGGCTTCGCGTTCTGTAACGCTCACCTGATTCCCACGGAGGCGCTGGTCCCGGCTGAACTGTTATAGTCTCTTCAATTGAGAAGCGTAGAGCTCGGATGACTCTCTGGACTGGGCTTCCTCTTATTGACCGTCTGGCTTGCAGGGTAAGGTTTCTGCAGGCGGAAGAAAAAAGGGTTAATGACCGTTTGGCTGGACTTCCTCCTCACTAATCGCCAACTCTCCGAAAGTCCAATGTCCTGGTGAGCTCTCACCTTAGGCGTATAAATGCTGGGCTCTCCATCCTGCGACTTATGCAGGGGTGCGTGGGTTCCAGTTACGTCACTGGAGGTCCTCAAAGTCTTTTGTGGCCCTAGAAGTGGCACAGGTGCTGAGATGCCAAAAGGTGATGCCGCCGTTACTGCACGAGCGGATGCCAGTAGGTATAAAGAGTTTATAGTCTTGAAGAGATGGACACCTTTAATGAAGTCTTTGCATTGTCTTTTTCAGGTGCCTGGATGCTGAGGGCGTGGTCACTGAGAGCGCGACACATGCGGTTGTACGTAGGTATGGGAATTTCAATGACACCTCAATAATGTCCCTTGTTTTCTGTTTTCAGGTCTTGAGATGTTGCGGGCGTTGTTCGTCCGTTGCCGTTGCACGTGCGAAGTACGTGAGTATAATGATCTGTGACCTTATTATAGCACCTCTAACAATGTTCTTTTCTTATTTGCAGGTGTCGGGACCTTGCGGGCATTTTCCCAGTCGCGGATACACGTGGGGAAACACGTAAGTGTTAGGCTTTCTTGCAGTCTTTAATGGCACTTAAATAATGTCTTTTCTTGTTTTCAGGTGCCGGGCTGCTGAGGTTGAAGAGATCGTAATACGCGCACAAAAGCAGGTAAGAAAAGTAAATGCGGCCGCCTTCCCCCGATTCCTACTTAACAATGTTCTTTGTCTTTACAGGTGCCATTAGGCTGCTGAAGAGAAGGCCGCGAAGAATCCGTGAAAGCACAGATGGATCAGGTAAGCGAGCGCGGCTGCGAACGTGTTGCAACTTGCTAACCTTATGTTTCTTTTGCTTGCAGGTTCTGCCGGTGTCTGGATTCCTGGATGGCAAGTATAGTTCTCGTGTCTTTCTTCCACAGGTTGCTGAGCTGAAGCTGGAGATGTCACTGGAATGCTGGAGCTGACTCGGTGACCGTCGTGCTGAAGATGCAGAATAACGCGAAGCACGTTTTCCCAATCGGGTGTGGTTTAAATAGTGTTGGAGTGATTGGGTGTCTTCTTCCTCAGCCTCGCCCAGGTAAAAGAGTTCCTGTGTTCCAGAGCTAAGGAGTGGCACCAGCCCCACCCAGGTAAGAAAGTAGTCCCAGTTCAGGGAATAGTTCCTCCCAGCAGAAGGCTGGGGACTTCATCCTGCCAGCATTTGCAAAGGTGAGTATGCAGCATGGTCTGCTACAGGTAGATCCACCCAAGCACCTTTGCAAGAATTATGAGCCCGGCGCCCCTGGCGCCGGGACTGAGGTTCCTTATGAGCCTGGCGCCAGAGGCACCAGGACATGGTCCAAGGGCCCCAATAGGGGTTTGCTGGAGCCGGGGACGAGGGTCGTGAGCCTGCTTCCGGGGATGCTGGGCTTGACTTGGCTTCTCGGGAGCACTGCTCATGACAATTCCCCATTCCTAATCGAGCCCACATAGGGCTCAATGGGAATGGGGATGGAGCTAATAACAGGCCCGCTAATAGCGGTGCCGTTATTAACTCCCTGGTCCCTTAGCGACTCCCGCTAAGGGACCTCATAATGCGGCGGTAAGGGGTTAACGGCAACGGCACCCTTACCGTTGCCGGTAACTCCTTACCGCCGACCTCGTAATGAGGCCCTATATCCCTGATTCAAAGACTATAACCCTGATTCAGAACTACAACAGAATGAACAGCTCAAAGACTATAACCTTGATTCAGAACAGCATCAGAATGAATAGCTCAAAGAATATACCCCTGATTCAGAACTGCATCAGAATGAATAGCTCAAAGACTATAACCCTGATTCAGAACTGCATCAGAATGAATAGCTCAAAGACTATACCCCTGATTCAGAACTGCATCAGAATGAATAGCTCAAAGACTATAACCCTGATTCAGAACTGCATCAGAATGAATAGCTCAAAGACTATACCCCTGATTCAGAACTGCATCAGAATGAATAGCTCAAAGACTATACCCCTGATTCAGAACTGCATCAGAATGAATAGCTCAAAGACTATAGCCCTGATTCAGAACTGCATCAGAATGAATAGCTCAAAGACTATAGCCCTGATTCAGAACTGCATCAGAATGAATAGCTCAAAGACTATAGCCCTGATTCAGAACTGCATCAGAATGAATAGCTCAAAGACTATAACCCTGATTCAGAACTGCATCAGAATGAATAGCTCAAAGACTATAACCCTGATTCAGAACTGCATCAGAATGAATAGCTCAAAGACTATAACCCTGATTCAGAACTGCATCAGAATGAATAGCTCAAAGACTATAGCCCTGATTCAGAACTGCATCAGAATGAATAGCTCAAAGACTATAGCCCTGATTCAGAACTGCATCAGAATGAATAGCTCAAAGACTATAGCCCTGATTCAGAACTGCATCAGATGAATAGCTCAAATACTATAACCCTGATTCAGAACTGCATCAGAATGAATAGCTCAAAGACTATAGCCCTGATTCAGAACTGCATCAGATGAATAGCTCAAAGACTATACCCCTGATTCAGAACTGCATCAGAATGAATAGCTCAAAGACTATATACCCGATTCAGAACTGCATCAGAATGAATAGCTCAAAGACTATAACCCTGATTCAGAACTGCATCAGAATGAATAGCTCAAAGACTATACCCCTGATTCAGAACTACAACAGAATGAATAGCTCAAAGACTATAGCCCTGATTCAGAACTGCATCAGATGAATAGCTCAAAGACTATAACCCTGATTCAGAACAGCATCAGAATGAATAGCTCAAAGATAACCCTGATTCAGAACTGCATCAGAATGAATAGCTCAAAGAGAATAGCCCTAATTCAGAACTGCATCAGAATGAATAGCTCAAAGACTATACCCCTGATTCAGAACTACAACAGAATGAATAGCTCAAAGACTATAACCCTGATTCAGAACTGCATCAGAATGAATAGCTCAAAGACTATAACCCTGATTCAGAACTGCATCAGAATGAATAGCTCAAAGACTATACCCCTGATTCAGAACTACAACAGAATGAATAGCTCAAAGACTATAGCCCTGATTCAGAACTGCATCAGATGAATAGCTCAAAGACTATAACCCTGATTCTGAACTGCAACAGAATGAATAGCTCAAAGACTATACCCCTGATTCAGAACAGCATCAGAATGAATAGCTCAAAGACTATAACCCTGATTCAGAACTGCATCAGAATCAATAGCTCAAAGACTATAACCCTGATTCAGAACAGCATCAGAATGAATAGCTCAAAGACTATAAACCTGATTCAGAACGGCATCAGAATGAATAGCTCAAAGACTATAGCCCTGATTCAGAACTGCATCAGAATGAATAGCTCAAAGACTATAAGCCTGATTCAGAACTGCAACAGAATGAATGGCTCAAAGACTATAACCCTGATTCAGAACTGCAACAGAATGAATAGCTCAAAGACTATAAACCTGATTCAGAACGGCATCAGAATGAATAGCTCAAAGACTATAGCCCTGATTCAGAACTGCATCAGAATGAATAGCTCAAAGACTATAGCCCTGATTCAGAACTGCATCAGAATGAATAGCTCAAAGACTATAACCCTGATTCAGAACTGCATCAGAATGAATAGCTCAAAGACTATAACCGTGATTCAGAACTGCATCAGAATGAATAGCTCAAAGACTATAGCCCTGATTCAGAATTGCATCAGAATGAATAGCTCAAAGACTATAACCCTGATTCAGAACTGCATCAGAATGAATAGCTCAAAGACTATAGCCCTGATTCAGAACTGCATCAGATGAATAGCTCAAAGACTATAACCCTGATTCAGAACTGCATCAGAATGAATAGCTCAAAGACAATAACCCTGATTCAGAACTGCATCAGAATGAATAGCTCAAAAACTATAGCCCTGATTCAGAACTGCATCAGATGAATAGCTCAAAGACTATAACCCTGATTCAGAACTGCATCAGAATGAATAGCTCAAAGACTATAGCCCTGATTCAGAACTGCATCAGATGAATAGCTCAAAGACTATAGCCCTGATTCAGAACTGCATCAGATGAATAGCTCAAAGACTATGGGGGTCATTATGACCCAGGCGCTAAGTACGCCAACTTTACCACCATGGTGTAAACTACGTTTACACCATGGTGGATGGCGGATTTACCACCCCATTCCAAGGTGAGTGGGGCGGTAAATCCCCATTTCCCATTTTCCCTTCCCCATTCCCATTTTTGCCCCATAGGGCATAATGGGAGAGGGGAAGGCGCTAATTACGCCACCGTAAATTACGGTGGCGTAATTAGCATCATGGCGGGTTAGCGCCATGGATTTTAACGGCTGCTAAAAGCAACCATTAAAATCAGAATCAGGGGTTAAGGGTTAACGACGGCGTTAACCCTTAACGCCTGGGTCGTAATGAGGCCCTATAACCCTGATTCAGAACTGCAACATAATGAATAGCTCAAAGACTATAGCCCTGATTCAGAACTAGATCAGATGAATAGCTCAAAGACTATAGCCCCGATTCAGAACTGCATCAGAATGAATAACTCAAACGGAAGGCGGTAATGGTTAACGGCCACCGTTAATGGTAACGGTGGCCGTTAACCATTACCGCCTTACTACGAGGTCCCTTAGCGGGTTGGTGTTTTAACGCCTGCTTTTTGCAGGCGTTAATAACCAACCCGCTAAGGGACCTTGGAGCTAATTACGGCACCGCAAAATTGCGGTGCCGTAATTAGCGCCTTCCCCATTCCCATAGAGCCCTATGGGGCAGAAATGGGAATGGGGAAGGGCAATGGCGGAAGGGGGATTTACCGCCCCACCAACCTTGGAATGGGGCGGTAAATCCCCTTTCCGCCAAGGCGGTGCCGGTAATTTACCGGCATGGTCCAGGGTGCTAATAGCACCCTGGACCACCGCCTTCCGTGTAATGAGGCCCTATAGCTCTGATTCAAAACTGCATCAGAATGAATAGCTCAAAGACTATAAACCTGATTCATAACTGCATCAGAATGAATAGCTCAAAGACTATAGCCCTGATTCAGAACTGCATCAGAATGAATAGCTCAAAGACTATAGCCCTGATTCAGAACTGCATCAGAATGAATAGCTCAGAGACTATAAACCTGCTCTTGGCAGACAAACCATGATTAGTGCCCACGACACAATGCCCACAACACAGCCTCTGCAGATAGATCACCTAAATGGGAGCCAACACACTTATTTTGCAATTATATTCAAAGCACCAACTTGCATCTGTCTTGCGTCAATACATCAACACACACACGTGTGTTGGGTACAGGTTCATCAATTTCACGTGAATATACAGTAAATGCAGTATGCTTTTCAATAAATCTTCCTTTCAAGCAGTGGTGATCAGGCACTGGCTGGCAGGACATCCTAGAATATTATCCAACATTTACTTAAAGCGATGGTGAGTGCTTAAAAATAAAAAGCTTAACAATGAGCACCGCACAGACATGACATAAAGTTACACACTCACCGTAACAGGCAGCTGCCGTGACCCGGAACAGCACAACAGATAGCGTGAGTAGCTGTGATTCTGTTAACTATGCTGCTGGAAGATGCTTCACTAAAGGTGACAACATGACCCCTGTCACGCTGTGGAAGCAGTTCCGGTTCTCACCCTGAGGGGATGTGTGGTCTGAAATTGCATTTCACCTTGGGTGGTTCAGAGAGTGTTCCTGAGACACCCTTTTCCTATCTGAAAGGACATTGTTAGCAGCGTGATCTGCCAGTGCGCCACCTTCTGGCAGTGCAGGCTGAAGATAGCTCATGGAGATTCATTTTCCAAATAATGTTCGGTGCACTCTCACCTATAGCAAGGTATGATATGATAGGTTATTTATAACGTGCTTAATACCCAGAGGTTTCTAAGCACGGACCGGGGATGGACCTGTGTTGCTCTGTGTCGTCTTGCTTCCAAGGCAAGCACGTTGCCCCTAATCTATCCTCCTGAGACACCAGGTAATCCAGCCTGAGCCACTAGCGGGGTGCTTATATCATAAGGAAATGCAGCGAATGGGTCAACAGCTGCAGATTAAGAAGGGCCAGGCAGCCAGTGGGGACCTGAAACACAACATTTCCACTGGAAAGCAATTAATGGCTCTTTGACAGGAAAGTGCTAATGCGGTCGAAACCGGTCTAAAAAGTCAACAAAGTGAAAAAAAGCTTTGCTGGAAACTGAAAAGTCTGAGGAAGGCAGCCTATGACGTACGAGCTACAAAGCGCACATTTGATGTCCTGAATGAAACAAGTATTTTGAGTTGTCATAAGCCTGCCAACATGGGGATAGCTGCTTAGAAGGCCGCTCCCCACTCTTGTTGAGGCTTGATACCAATTTCAACTGGAAAGGTTGAAAGGTCATGACACTGTCCCTTCCTCCTGGTGGATCACATTCAGAGCAAACCTAATCGCCCATGCTCGTGGCACTAAAATAGAAACCCTGTGTACGGAAAGTTGGTATTACCCTATGCAAATGAGGGCATAGGGTAATAGCTTATGGAACGTCTGCCGGCAAAGTTAGAGGCCACACATTCAGAATGAGTGAAGCACCCTGGCTTCCTCTTCTGTAACCCCACTGTGCTCCCCCTTCAGGGAAATTGCCACAATGTGTCATTTGCATAGGTGATGCACATTGGATAATGGAAAGTGTCCCATAACTGGCAAATGCAGATAAATCATCTACTTTCCTTCTACCACCAATGTACCCAGACATCTATGCCCCACTCGACTTCTCTGTAGACATTTTGTTCTACAACGGAACGTGCCTATGCACGGTGGGTACCATCGCCCATGTCAAACCCAAATGCTTAAGGTTATTTTTGAAGTGGGAGAATAGAAATAAATCAGGCCTGAGTCATGAGATCAATTATCCACCTGGCTTGCACTTTATCTGTCCTGCTGTATCCAAAGAATGCTATGCTTTGCAGGCGGAGGATGGAGTGACATTCTGTAATACTCATTTAGGAACATCTCTCTCTAAATCTTAGTCTAAGTGGAGATGTGGGCCAATATTAGGTACTGTGTGAATCCTAGGACTACATCAGTTAGATGGCTCAGTGAGTTTAGTGTTTACTCCTGCAGTGCAGACACTGCTTTTTACCCTCCAGAAGTGGGTAAACTAAGAACTATTAATTTGTCAACAGTAACATCGTATTGCATGGATTCATAAACTTTAGAAAATGTAGAAGGAAGAAGTGGTATGTATACAGACAGGTTATTGTATAGAATAATGCAATCGCAACCATACATTATAAGGATATTAACACTGGTGCAGAATCACTAACCAATCAGGTGGCAAACACACAGTGTTTATTATATGGTGAAGTCCACATTCTATGCAGGCCATTGGCTTCTCTCCCACTGGCCACCATCTGTTCTGCCTGTCTTGGCTGTAAGCACTGAGCCTAGCTGCCCCTAAATACCTAGACATGCTCACCTTTACCGCACCCACGCAGGCACTCATCTCAAGGCGGTCAGTTTTCTCATTGTCCATTAGTCGTTGCTGCCACCATCTCAAGGCGATCAGTTTCCTCATTGTCCATTAGTCTCTGCTGCCACCATCTCAAGGCAATCAGTTTCCTCATTGTCCATTAGTCTCTGCTGCCACCATCTGAAGGCGATCAGTTTCCTGATTGTCCATTAGTCGCTGCTGCCACCATCTCAAGGCAATCAGTTTCCTCATTGTTTATTAGTCGCTGCTGCGACCATCTCAAGGCAATCAGTTTCCTCATTGTCCATTAGTCGCTGCTGCCACAATGTCAAGGCGATCAGTTTCCTCCTTGTCCACCATCTCAAGGCGATCAGTTTCCTCATTGTCCATTATCTCAAGACGATCAGTTTCCTCATTGTCCATTATCTCAAGGCGATCAGTTTCCTCATTGTCCACCATCTCAAGGCGATCAGTTTCCTCATTGTCCATTATCTCAAGGCGATCAGTTTCCTCATTGTCCATTATCTCAAGGCGATCAGTTTCCTCATTGTCCATTAGTTGCTGCTGCCACCATCTCAAGGCAATCAGTTTCCTCATTGTCGACCATCTCAAGGCGATCATCAGTTTCCTCATTGTCCATTAGTCGCTGCTGCCAATATCTCAAGGCAGTCAGTTTCCTCCTTGTCCACCATCTCAAGGCGATCAGTTTCCTCATTGCCCATTATCTCAAGGCAATCAGTTTCCTCATTGTCCATTAGTTGTTGCTGCCACCATCTCAAGGCGATCAGTTTCCTCATTGTCCATTAGTCACTGCTGCCACCATCTCAAGGCAATCAGTTTCCTCATTGTCCATTAGTCTCTGCTGCCACCATCTCAAGGAGATCAGTTTCCTCATTGTCCATTATCTCAAGGTGATCATTTTCCTCATTGTCCACCATCTCAAGGCGATCAGTTTCCTCATTGTCCATTATCTCAAGACGATCAGTTTCCTCATTGTCCATTATCCCAAGGTGATCAGTTTCCTCATTGTCCACCATCTCAAGGCGATCAGTTTCCTCATTGTCCATTATCTCAAGGCGATCAGTTTCCTCATTGTCCATTATCTCAAGGCGATCAGTTTCCTCATTGTCCATTAGTTGCTGCTGCCACCATCTCAAGGCGATCAGTTTCCTCATTGTCCACTATCTCAAGGCGATCATCAGTTTCCTCATTGTCCATTAGTCGCTGCTGCCACCATCTCAAGGCAGTCAGTTTCCTCCTTGTCCACCATCTCAAGGCGATCAGTTTCCTCATTGCCCATTATCTCAAGGCGATCAGTTTCCTCATTGTCCATTAGTTGTTGCTGCCACCATCTCAAGGCGATCAGTTTCCTCATTGTCCATTAGTCACTGCTGCCACCATCTCAAGGCAATCAGTTTCCTCATTGTCCATTAGTCTCTGCTGCCACCATCTCAAGGAGATCAGTTTCCTCATTGTCCATTATCCCAAGGTGATCAGTTTCCTCATTGTCCACCATCTCAAGGCGATCAGTTTCCTCATTGTCCATTATCTCAAGGCGATCAGTTTCCTCATTGTCCATTATCTCAAGGCGATCAGTTTCCTCATTGTCCATTAGTTGCTGCTGCCACCATCTCAAGGCGATCAGTTTCCTCATTGTCCACCATCTCAAGGCGATCATCAGTTTCCTCATTGTCCATTAGTCGCTGCTGCCACCATCTCAAGGCAGTCAGTTTCCTCATTGCCCATTATCTCAAGGCGATCAGTTTCCTCATTGTCCATTAGTTGTTGCTGCCACCATCTCAAGGCGATCAGTTTCCTCATTGTCCATTAGTCACTGCTGCCACCATCTCAAGGCAATCAGTTTCCTCATTGTCCATTAGTCTCTGCTGCCACCATCTCAAGGAGATTAGTTTCCTCATTGTCCATTATCTCAAGGCGATCAGTTTCCTCATTGTCCATTAGTCGCTGCTGCCACCATGGACATAAGAAATGGACACCATTTATAATAATAATATCTCTAAAGGGTGCATAATATTAGAAGCGTCCTCACTAGGTGAGATCCTTGACTAGCCAGGGTTCTTACTATCGAGTGCCTGGTAAGGGTGAAAAGGGGGCAACCTGGCTAATGTTGCTGAATCCGAATCCACTGTGCAGGTGGGATAGCTAGTAGGCAAACCTCTCCATTGAGGACACTTGGAGGGAGGGGCTGCGGTGGTCTGGGGGACTAGAGACCTCCGTGAAGAATGACTGCAGGCCCAGGGCAATGATTTCTGATACCAGGGGTGCCGTTCAAAACTTAGTTTCAGTAACAATGAATTGGAAAATGCAATACAAGGTACATGCAAATATTAAACAGCATGGCGGAAGAATATGCAATGCAATGTAAATGCTACACAACAAGCAAGAATACAATGGGGATGCAATTGCAAATGATATACAGCAATGCAGAGCAATAGCAGATTACCCTGATATGTGGAGAACTTTACATCAGGTTGAATGCTGCATAGATGGATTACATGTAAACAGTTCAAATGAAATACTGTACTGTATACATTCATTCCACACGTATGATCATTATAAAATCAGCACAATCTATTATATCAAAATGCTTACTAGCTGTAACTGTTAAGTAGGAACTGCTTTATATATTTCACAGAAGGAACACACAGCTGACAGATATATATACCCTAGAATAGCTATGCTGGGGATCGGAATCTCTCCAGAGAGATTTTCCAGAGCAAACAGGGTGTGAGTGAACCTACCTCAAGTAACCTCTCATTATTCGCCTACAATGTGAACAATGAAGCTCACTACCTGGGGCCTATTTACAATAGCTGCACTTATTTACACTGTCTATCCTACACATTTGGGGATTAAATGAACAGTACCTAAGGGGGAATACCTGCCACCTCAAGGACTAAGGTACTTGTGTCAAATTCAATCAGGGGTTAATTTAGGGGGTGTGGGAAAGGTAGAAGCAAAGCTGTACAGCAGGTCCTTCCCGCAGAGTAGGAAAGGCACTTACTGGGGACCCGGCAATGAGAGGACGCTTTCTTTCTCCTCTGCTCTTCAGACTCTTCAGCCAGCAAAGCCTAGTGAAGGGCAACTTCGGCAACCTTCCTTCTTTTAGAAACTTCTAGGGCTGGAGGTTGCAGGACAGGCAGTAGTAGTAGCTGTGTCGCAGATCATCGCCCACTCTCCTGTCTAGTTATTGGGCTTCGTAGCTGGAACAGCTCTCTCGCTGCCTGAGGCGGGCTGTGGAACAAGAGGGTGCTCAGCTAGCTTAGCTGAGTCTAGACAACAGCAATCAAGTCTGGAGTAGAAATGGACGGGACACAGTGGAAGGTACCCGGCAGCATGGACCCAGAGCAAGGGGACCCTTAGAGCACTGGAACTAAAAAAGTGATGGATGGAAGGATTTGAATCAATCTGAACCACTGGCATTGCTCTGGGCAACCTTCCACACCACCATTTTGTAGCCTGTTTGCGCCCTTGCAAAAAGGGGTCCAGTCATATGCAAATAATTCAGGTACTGCCACCAATGGTAGGAGCCCTGGCCAAACTGCTATGTTAGGTCCCCTCTGCACAGAAACACAAGCAACCGCAGACATGTTTCGGCCTTGTTGTCAGTGATGTGCAGTTTGGATCCTATGGCGCAGCTGGATCCAGGGCCAGGCTTCCTGGAGGAGGGTCTAGGAAGCACACGGTGATGCAGCACTAGGCTCCTACAGAAAGGGGAATGATGGGCATGAAAAAACAGGGCATGGCTCAGCTATTCAAGGGTTTGGGAACATGCCAAAGACAAGTGCAGGGGTGTTTACGGATGGATGTGCCAAGTGCCATACTCGGGGTAAGAATACAATAACACTACCTTTTCAAAAAGATCTATGATTGGTTATCTAGTAAAATATCAGTGAGACTGGAATGAAAATGTTGTATGCATGATTTACAAAATGTCTTATTGTAAGTTAATTAATTAAAACAATCACACATGCCTGGTGCACCTCTAGAGCAGTATCAGGCCAAAGTAGGGGCAATCCTGCTCTTCTTCCAAGTGCTGGTAAGTCTAAAAAAAACTCAATAATAATAGTAACAGGTGAACAACACATTAGAGGAAGTAAGTTGAACCATGAAGGCTCTATTTCAGATAACAAACAAGCAAACACAGGGCAAAGGTAGGAGTCAATTACACTGAGTGGCTACAAGGGGTCAATTTGATCTAATCAACAAGCAAACACTAGGTAATGGTGGGATCAAGTAGACTCGATGGCTTTGATTGGTTGCAGAGATCTAAGCTGAGGAAAGTTCCAGCTCTACTGAGTTATCGTCCACTGAAACACACTGCACTCCAATCAAAGATATGGATGTCCCTATAGCTAATGAGCATTTAAGGTAAACCCGTTCTCATTCTATTAACGTCAAATCACAGGTGTTACTGTCCACATAAATGGTTCCTTTTGCCACCTCTTAGGGCAGGCCTTGCCCAATTTCAGTTATAGACTGTCCGTACTGGCACACTGTGGTATGTTCCGCAGATCCGGGTCTGGGGGCTCAGAGACTACTGCTTCTGTGTTGCAGATGTACTGTTTCTGCCACCTGTATTTGACAGGAGGCTACACAGTTTTTTAAGAGAACTTCTTTTGTGTGCGCGGCACAAAGATGAATTCCCTTCAAAAACAGCTATTACGTCCCTGGGCCCTTACCCGGGCTCCTACTAGTTATTTGCACCTCAATGAGGAACTTAGAATTCTAGGGGCACTTTTAAAATTGGCAAGCTTGTGCACAGTCAGGAGATAGCATGTGCTGCTCGTGTTACCCAACAGCCTGCATGACCTACATACTTTATTAATCTTGGCTGATCCATTTACTTGCCATCATTTTCATTGGCGGCACCTCACAGTATAACTGGGAGTATAACTGGGAGACCGGGTTTGAGCTTACATTTAGAAAACTCGGAATCCTGCAGGACTGCACCTCAGTTTGGCCCACCAGTCACAGAACATTTATTGAGGTTTGGAGTTTAGCGTTGCTCCTATCGACTCCTTGACACCATTGTCTCACTGGGAAATGTGTCCTTCCTTCCTTTCAGCATCCCCTTGCAATGGGTGTTGTGGTAAGCCGGCACAGCGTATGGTCTTTCTGATATAGTATACGCCCACAGACTCAGATCATATCCAGTGTCCCTCTTTTATTGCTGACTTTCTGTGCCCAATCTGGAAGAGCAGATCAGCTCTCCCTTGGGCGACCTTCAGGAGGAGGATTATCAGAGAGCTCTGACACCTCTGCCTGCAGAAGCAGTCAGACTGCCATCTTGTTTGTGCCTGGCCTGTCATAATTATCATTGAATCATGCTCATAATTACTTTTGCGTATCAGGAAAATCTGCTGTTTTCTCTTTAAACAATTCCTTCCTTTGACTACCAGACTCTGAAAAGAGCACTCGGAACCGCTGCTTCCACTGAAGCATGCCTTGTTTTGTATATTCTGCTTTACAGAGCAAGCAGTTGCTAAGCATTAAGCAGTCATTATCTGATCTGAACATTCTGAACTGCAGCATCCCCTCCACATTGCTCATGTTAATATGCTATTTTGAGACACAGCAAGCACTTTCATAGCATGTCCAGGAACATGTTCATCTGATTATGCATACCTTGATGCTCCCACACCGCCTTCAGTGTGATTCTGTCCTTTTCTCCATCACTGCACCATTGGACGCCATCACGACTTTATTAAGTCTATTTTATGCCCAACTGCTAAATTCAAGATGGATTCCATACAAGTACATCCTGCTACCGTTCGGACGCATGTCTTACCTTATGAACTCTACATTTGGATGAACAGTGTACCTAGTTACCCTTGCATACACCAAAGTGCTTCTCCTAAATCTTCTTATCAAGTCCATGGTCCTTTCACCTCCACTGATGGACACCTTTGCCTCACACACATTCGTACTCAACAGTAATGCTCTGTCACTGAACTGCAGCTCCATGAACTCCAAGCAAAGAAGCTACGCACCCTCGTACTGAAACGTGGCCTATACATCCTCAGGTTATCAGAAGCCTGGTTTACAGAGTGTTCTCCTCCATGCGTCTCACTACTAGTCACATCCAGATGCTCCCTACTTTCCCAGAACAGACGAAAAGGCAGCAGTGGCTTTGTAGTTATCATGTATAATTCCAAACTGCTAATTTCTTGCCTGACCCTCGCACCATCACCACCTTGCAAACTGCTCGGCATCTAAAGGACAATCTATCCTTCTTAGAACTTCAAGCTCTTTGCAGTCTATTTCCCACCTGATCTCCACCAGGGTTATATCGACTACTTCTCCAATATCCTCACTAGGCTTTTCTGAACCTCTTCCCATCTCCTGATAGCCGGCAAATGCAAGATGCTGCTGGAGCACACAGCCATCCCAAACAGGGAGTTGTTTAACATCTGTAATACCATGAGTCCTAAAATCGTTTTCTGGATTACTTGACATAAACATGACCATTGTTTGGATAATGCTCTACAATCTGGCATCTCCACATCATTAGATATCATCTCTGATGTATTCAGATCTGACATCACATTCTGAATCTATCACTTGCAACCAAACCAACGCGTCTCCTGGTCACTCAGAAACCCAAACCTGCTTGCTTTTGATCCTTCACAAATGATGCCTATTCCGAATTCAAACAACTCTTTGCTGGGGCTCTGCCCTGCAGTACCGTTTCCTTCACATCTACTGAAGATCAAGTTAACTATCTCTCCTATTCCATCACCCAGAACACAGCCTCTGGCTCCCCTCTCTGGAACAGCTAATCCACACCACCTGGCTTAAACTAGTTTAATGACTCCCTCAGAAACCTTCAAAAGAAACGAAACTGTTTGGCACAAATGAAAAGAACCCACCAGCAAATAGAGCACGTAGACATCTAGTCACTATAGATACATATTTGCGGCTGAAACTAATGATTACTCCTGAAAAGTAAGAGGCCATTGTTATGTATTCCATCCATACATAATTACACCACTAGTCTCAAGTATAGATGGGAATCTTTAGTTTAATTGGAGGAACCCCCGAGGAGGCCAACTTCTTTTCGTTAACATCTTCGTGTATGGTCTCATCAACATTCTGGAACCATACACGAAGATGTTGTCATGGTTACAGAACCTTTTGTGCATGCATTCCTAACATATCCTCACATCTCCCTTCCTAAATAACCATAATAAATATTGAAAACTTTTGAATATCTTAAAATACAATTTCTGCTATGCTATGCATACATAACTATATACATATATAAATCTCAACTTTAACTTCTACGAAATTATAAAAGATACATATCTTAATGTTACCACGATTGTAACATCTAAGCTGGTCCAGTTCCTCAGTCCAACTTCTCAGTTTCCAGTTCTCAATAATACACAAAATCTTGTTTACGGTTCCACATCCTTTTCCTATGCCTTGGTATCGACTGAACATTGTCATTCCTTCCTTCATGTGAATTTCCTTGTACTTTCTCTTCCTGTGCACTTCCTTTGCTCTTCACACTTGTCTCATCATTCTTTTTCTTGATATTCATCTCTTGAGAAGTTTCTCCATACCATTCCCTTTTACTTCTCATTACCTCCTCCTCCTTTGCCAAAACAACATCATCACACGACCATTTATTGCCATCCTCTAAAATCACAGATTTCTTTGAGCATTCCATCACCCTTTGAAGAGGTCGATATCTTGACTCTCCTTTCATTACACGTTTTGGTTCTCTCACTCTTACCCAATCACTTTTCACAATTTGACTTTCTTGTACATGTTTTTGCTTGTCATAGTATCTTTTATACTCCTCTTGTTTTTTTTTTACTCTGATGACAATGTCTTCCAAATTTATCTCTGTATTTCTTTTGTTTATCATCCAAGCTGGCTTAAGTCTGTTTGTAGATAACCTGCCTCTCATCAAGGTAAATGGAACTTCTTCAGTTATTGAATGTGGAGTAACTTTGTATGTGTTGAGAGCCTCCTTGAGTGTCTCTTTCCATGGTAAACCATTTATAATGGCCAATTGGATAATGCCTTTTATGAAGCGATTCATCCTCTCCACCAAACCGTTCCCCATTGGATGATATAAGGCCGTTGTGCTGTGTTTAATGGCTCTATCTTTCAGAAACTTTTGCAATTCCACAGATATGAATTGAGCTCCATTATCAGACACTAACTCTTGTGGTTCTCCTTCTCTGTTAAAGATTTCTTCCAAAAACTTCACAACCTTGATAGCCGACACAGAGTCCTCAACAATACCACATTCCACCCATTTGGACATATAATCCACCAACACTATGAGGAATATTTTTTGTGATTCCAAAGTTTCATATGGTCCAGCTATATCAATAGCCAATTTTGTCCATACTGTACTGGGAATATTCACCGGCTGTAACGGGGTTGTCCTAATCAATTTACTTTTGTCACTTACTGCACATGCAGTACAATCTCTAACCAGAGATTCCATTTCACCCCACATATTAGGCCACCAATAAGCTGTCCTTACTCTTCTTTTTGTCAACATCCTTCCCACGTGCCCTTCATGGGCAATGTCCATAATCCTCTTCCTCAAGTTTGTCGGAGGTATTACACGCTCTCCTCGATATACACATATCTTATCACTAGACAACTCATCTTTAAATCTCTCCCAGTACTTTACATTGTCATCAATATCTTTCCAACAACTCTCAATGGCTCTTCTCAACATTTCCTGTTCCGGGTCACATTCTCTGGCTCTTACCCATTCCTCCTTTGAGAAACTCGGGTGTACTTGAGCTACAATGCAATCCATGTTTTCTTCTTCCATGCCTTCATCTCTGTGCTCACAATCACCCGCAAACTCCTCACACGGCAGGCGTGAAAAGCAATCTGCTACCACGTTGTTTTTTCCTGGAGTGTATTTTATGGTCACATTAAACTGCATGATGATCAGTGTCCATCTCCTTATGCGTGGAGATGTCATGTGAGGATTTTTTGAGTTTAAAACATGGATAAGTGGTTTATGATCCGTTCTAATGTCCACTGGGATGCCCCAAATTAAACTTTTGAAGTGTTCTAATATCCACTTAACCCCAAGAGCTTCCTTCTCTATCGTTGAATAATGTCTTTCAGCACCTCTTAATGTCCTTGAGGCAAAGGCAATGGGAACAATTTCACCTGTTTGTACTTGTTCTAGTACACCTCCCAATCCTATATTACTTGCATCCACTGATATTCTTGTCTTGGCACTTGAATCAAACAACTTTAACACTGGTGCTTTATTGATCAATGTTTTGATTTGCTCAAATTCACTCCTACAATCTTCAGACCACATAAACTTCACACCTTTGCACATCAATCTTCTCATTTTCTCAGTTCTATCTGAATAATGGTCAATGAATTTCGAGTAGTATTCTGTTAAACCCATGAAACTCCTGAGTTGGTCCTTGTTTTTTGGATCAGAAATTTTTAGAATGGTGTCTACCAATGATTCCTTTGGCATTATACCATCAGCATTTATCCGATGACCCAAGTATGTTACCTCACTATCCTTGATCTTGCACTTTTCAATTTTTAGTGTCATTCCTTTCTGTTGCAGAACCTGTAGTACACCTAATAACTTCGCATCATGATCTTCTTGAGAAATCCCTGATACCAATATATCATCTTGGAAATAATGTACTCCTTGTAAACCTTCAAATAAATGATGCATTCATCTCTGGAATACAGCGGCTGCTGAAGCCAACCCAAAAGGCATTCTTTTGTATCGAAAAGCTCCCAATGGAGTCACAAACGATGTTAAGTGTCTAGACTCTTCCTCTAATACAACTTGATGATATGCTGACGATAGATCTAACGTCGTAAAATACTTTGCTGGCTTCATGGTGGTCAACATTTCCCCAATGTTCGGCAAATGATGTCGATCTACCCATATGTTGGCATTTAAGTCTCTTAAGTCCACGCACATCCTGATGGATCCATCCTTTTTTTTTACAATTACAATCGGGGATAACCACTCTGAGCTTTCAATGGGTTCGATGACATCTTGCTTGCATAATCTTTCTAATTCACTCTTCAATGCCTCTCTGGTACCAATGGGTATGTTCCTCACTTTATGTACCACTGGTTTTGCACCTCTTTTGAGTATAATCCGATGTTCAAATCCTTTGAGTAACCCTATTTTATCACTAAATACTTTGGGGAAAGCCTTCGCCAAATTCTCTGCGGTATCACAACTTTTCTCAGTTATGCACAAAATGGGTACATTTTCACCTGGATGAATTCTCATTTTCAAGGATGCTTGTTCCCACCATCCTACTATCGAAAACCCATTCTCAGCCACATACAATCTGCAATATGTTTTCCTCCCTTCAAAATTGAGATGTACCCAAACAAATCCTATAATGTTGATGGGTGTTTTACCATACCCTGTTGCATTTATTCTTGTCATCTGTAGCTCTTCCATTCTTTTCTTCAATACAGTAACATATGTCTCCACATCAACCATCGTATAAGGAGATCCAGTATCCACCATCACTTGTAAAGTTATGCCATCTACCTCCATGGCGACCCACGGTCCCACGTTTTTTTCACCTGGTGCAACAGCTAGTATCTGAACTCTGTCTTCAAGCTGATTCGTGACTGCCACCAAGTTGCTTGGACCACCCATTTCCTCCAATGCCTTTATACTCGTCATTACTGCACCTCTGCCTCTATTGTATCGTCCAGCATTTCTTCCAAACCGGCTATTAAATCTACCTCTTCCTCTAATGTTGCGACACATTTTTCCAAAATGCCCTACATGTCCACATCTGAAACATTCCGCCGACATTGCCGGACAGTCTTTTTCTGCGTTGGCATGTTTATACCATCCACAATTTGAACATCTAGTATGTTGTTTGAACATTCCTGCTCTTTCTTGTCTAGGCCCATTATTTGTCTCTGACCTGACCAATCTCTTAACCATGGCAATTAGTTCGCCTTCCTGGATGTCATGCTGCCCATCCTCCATGTCTTGAACCGATTTGATTTCTACATTCTCCAATTTGTTTTGGACTTCCTTCATGCATTTTTCACCAAGTTCTATTGACCTGGCTATCTCAATTGTCTTGTCCAATGTGGGGTTCTTTGCCTGCCACAAACGTTGTTGAATACGAGGATCTGCCACATGCAACACCATCTGATCCCTCAAATATTCATCCGCTACCCCTGTGAAGGCACAGGTAGCCATCAAACCCCTTAGTGCAGCCAAATATGAGTCTATGCTTTCTCCCTTACTTTGTTTCCTCGTGAAAAATCTGTATCTCTGCAGTACAATATTAGTTTTATTTCCAAAATGTTTGCCAAGTTTGGCAATCGCTGTGTCATATTTCCTAGCTCCACTCGAAGATTCTTCCCAATTCACTTCATCATGTTCCAATTCAGGTAATGTCCTGAAAACTCTTAATGCCTCTGCACCAATGCAACTTAGAAGTGTAGCCTCCTTCTGATCATCACTGTACCTCGAGCCTCCTATTGCCCTCAGATACACTTGGAAATTATCTTGCCACTGTTCCCATGGACAATTTGGATTACCCGGCAATGGCAAAAACTTCACTGGGGCAGATATGGTCTGCATGATGCACTGGTATGCAAAGAAATCTTTTCCTGACAATATTATATCCAGTATGACACTTCATTGGCTGTACTTTGCCTTTTTCTTCTTATTTTGAATAATCAAAGCATCCACTCCTGCACATATTTTAAATTAGTCCAAATGCAAAAAACTTTTTATTTTTTTTTATTTTTTTTTTTTATATCACATAATATCTCCCTCTCTCATCACGTGAACTTCCACTGTAAACCGCTCCTTCCGCACACACGCGGCATGCACTATATTGTTTTCCACTTGATCGCGTGATTCCTTCACCCTTAATGATGCCTTAAAATGGCGGCACGCATAGCACGCTTTGAGGTCCTTTTTTCTAATGCATTAGACGGTTGGTCCGCTCTCGTGCAGCGTCCATATAATGCCGTTCCTAGTGAGTATTAGCATTAACAGTTCTTTATTTGGTTATTTTTTTTTCTTTTTGCCTTGCGCCGCTCACCTCCTTACTTGTTAGCATATTCCCCTCATCGTATTCAGCATCATCACAGCTTCTGGTGACATACGGCATCAATGTTCATTTCATGTATCACACTCCTCACGCTGTGCCCGGGGGCTCTCTCCATGAAAACAACTCCTCGTCGCCAATTGTTATGTATTCCATCCATACATAATTACACCACTAGTCTCAAGTATAGATGGGAATCTTTAGTTTAATTGGAGGAACCCCCGAGGAGGCCAACTTCTTTTCGTTAACATCTTCGTGTATGGTCTCATCAACATTCTGGAACCATACACGAAGATGTTGTCATGGTTACAGAACCTTGTGTGCATGCATTCCTAACATATCCTCACAGCCATTCAATCTTCATCTAGTGCATTTTAAAACTGTGCTTTCCTTCATCTCCCATGCTTGCAATGCCACCATGATCATTCAGACTCTAGATCTCTCAACAGCCTTTCATGTTTAGTTATTACAAAGATTAATCATTTTAAATAATCCATTGTTCCATCCTTGCCTTCCAGTAGACACACTGGCTTGTTAACTTCTACAGCTCAAAACTGTATCCCAACTGATGACTTCAAATTGGCCTCTGAGGAGTCCATCAACAAGTTGGTAAAAGCTCTGTGACCAGCCTGCGATAGTGGCAAGCCCTGTCCATCTTCCATTGTAGCGATGCATGCAGACATTTAACTTATTTTGGTGTTTGAACTTATCAGTAGTTCCTTGGGATCGGTTCCCAGCTCATTTAAATACTCGTTGATTTGCACTCTACTAATAAATCCCCATCTTGTCCCCTGAGAATCTGCAAAACCCATATCAATCACTGGCTTGCAACAAATACTTGAAAAAGTGGTGTGAACTTGGATCCCAAAACACGTTGAAGAAACCGTACTCCTTGACCACCTCCATTCTGGGCTCCATCCATGCCAGTGTACAGAATCAGTGCTTGTCTCAGTGTGGGACTGGGTCCTGAATTAGCTTTCTCATCCAGCCTCTCAATGGTGATCATGCTAGACCACTCTGCATCCTTTGTCCCCGTCAAATATTCCATCCTATTGCAGAGACGGCATGGGCTTCCCACAAAGCCATCAACTGTTTCATGGCCTTTCTTGAAAACAGAACAGTGCGTGAGGGTAAGAGATGTCATACCTTCTCTTAACCACGTCCCCAGGTGAGTACCGCACGAATCCCTCTTTTGTCTTTATTTTTAATATCTATGTCAAACCATTAATGAGCATTCACAGGTTGTCCCACCTCCTTTTTCTTCTAAATGTACAATTTCTGCCTATTCTTCATGTTCCAGGGGAAGGGCAAATCCTCTGCCCGATCCAAAGGTCTGTTGGACTTCAAGTCCCAGTTTCCTGAAGCTCAATGGATCCAAAACTGAAATACTTGCAATGGGCACTACATGAATGCATATTGACAACATCTGCCCATCTCTCGCAATCTTTGGCCACATCATTCCCCATTAAAAGATATGTTCAAAATCCTGGCCTTTTGTGAGACGATAACATGATCCTGAACTTTCAAAGTCGTGCTGTGGTTAATAACTCTTTTCAGATGGACCTACTGTGCAAGATCCTTCCCTAAATTCCTCAGGAAAATCATCCCCTGAAATTCAAAGTGCTCTTAAACTCAAGGTTGGACAATGGCAATGAGCTTCATGAAGGATTCCTGGCCTGTCAAATTAATTGTCTGTCAAGGATCCACAATGCAACCAACCATTAGATTTTGAGTCTAAAAAAGCATCACTCAATCTCAAACCACCTAAAAAGACTTCACTGGCTCCCCATCGTAGTCATGATCAAATTCTTACTTTGTGATTGCACTCACGGACCCCTCCACCCCCAACTATCTGCAAAAGAAAGGTTGCAGCCCACAGCCATCAATAGTTCCTTGCTCATTGGACCCTAACCTTCTCAATGCACTTTTGTTCACATAGAAAAGGATTTAGACCCTTCTCCATATTCAGCACCTGCCCTTGGTGCTCTCTGAGGATCCATCAACTCCCACGTGCACTTCAGAGCTGAAATCAAAACCTTTATTTTGTAACATACTCACCCCCCTCCTCCTTTGGAAGTTTTTTCCTAGGCCATATCCTGTTACTCCTCTCCTTTCGCCATGCTCTCCTTTCCTTTCATCCCGTTTTCCTTTCATTATCTTGAGGCAATTCATTTATGTTATATTATATTCATTTATGGATTATCTTTTAACTGCACTAGTCACCATTCCAGTGGACTAACAGCTGTGACTTGAGTGGAGAGTGCTGTATTCATTGCTTCCCAGGCAAATCCACAGTCTGTGAAAGATAAAAGAAATGACAGCAGAGAGGGGGGAAGGGATAAATGGAGCGAAAGGTTAAACTCACATGAAAGATTTGTAGAGGGAGGACATTGAAAGAGGGGTGATCATAGTTTGTTATAATTTGACATACCTATAGAGTCAGTTTCGAATGATCAAAGCATTGTGATGATCAGGGAAGGGCAAATGCCCAAAGCCCCTGCTGATCAGAGTAAAAACAATATAGGCATTTGCTAGTACTTTAGCAGGATGCACTGAAATTCATCAGTAAGTTGCTTTGTGATGTCAACTATACCATTAATAGATGGATGCACTTTTGTCCATTGGGTGATATCGTAACCTGGCAGAAGCCAGAGAAATTCATCTGGGATTGCCCGACTGACTCTCAGACAAGAAAAAGCCCAGCGTGAACCCTATGCAAGGCAAATTAGGTGGGCACACTTGAGAACAGATATAAGGTATGTGGGCTTTCTTTTCCAAACTGGCATGTCTAGCTACTAAGGGCCATATGAAGCAAGCGGCAATACTATAATAGTCGGGTAGTATATTGTGATATGTTGTTTGAGAGATCAGTCACTGCACAGCTCAGGGTTAATGTACAGGGGGCAGTGTATGTGACATGACTGATGCCACATAATGTTTTGACAAACATTTTGCTTGTCTAGCGCTTTATTCCTCTTCATGAACACCTCACAGCACTATGGGTTAGGCATGGGGAGAGAGTCTTTGAGGCTTCAGGCCAACAATATAAGCACCACTGTGCACAAAGTTCTGCGCTGTGGGTCAATTCTGTAGTAAGTGGATAAGGGATAAGTGAGTGACCCCGGAGACACTTCCCTGTAAGGCTGGCCTTCTTAATGTTTGTTTCTACTTAGGATTCAGAGCTGCATCTGCTGCCCGGGCAGTCTGTGCATCCTGCAAGCAAACCCTTGGAGGTTCCTGGGGCATTGTGGGTACTTGAGCAGTTGCTGAACTTCTCTGGGAATAATCTGCATGTACGCAACGGCTTTTTAACCCCTTCCTTGTGCTGTAGTTCCCTAATTTGGATAACAGGTGGCAGTAACGCGACCCCAGATAATGTTGGGAAAACAACAGTTTACCCACAGGAGCTTTTGAGAGGAAGAAGGAATACGACATTAGAAATACCCCTGAATCCATGTGCCAAGCTTACTTTGGCAACATTGGAAAATAGGCTGATACCTGGGAATGGTGTTGGTGAATTCCACTGAATCGCTGGGAAGTGAATGCTCTCTGTCTGAATTTCCAAATGGGCTGGAAATGCGCAAAGTAAAGAGAATGGTAATGAAACACAAATGAATTTGCACCAAAATGGACTCACAGACAAGGCAACATTCCGACATGCGGCAGAAATCGTGATCTGGTCAATTTGCACACATTTGGAAACCCTTAACAACTGATTTAAGAACTCAGAATTACATTAAAACCTGTCAACAAAAACATGAATCGGCTCTCAAATGGACCCCAGACTAGAGCCTTTGTCTGTAGCAGTGGATATGTAGGTTTGGGTAATATAGAGGCTTGCAACTAGTTCATGAACATTTAAAATCTCAGGCATAACTATTTAAACACCTAAAAACGAGGAGAATGAGAGTAAAACCTGTCAAAACACAAATTAATGTACTCCTAAATGTACTCCCAGATGGAACATTTTGCCAGCTTGAGGTAATGTGAGCAACAGGTAGGCTTGGTAATCCTTCAGAGTCCTTTAAAAATATAGACATGATTGCATTAAAATCTGTCAACAAACACATCATTTCTCACCACACCAGTCTCATGGCATGAGACATTTTGATCTGGACAGCTGACAGGTTGAAACCCCTGTAAAAACAAAGATGTGATGGGTTAGAACAGTCAAAACAGTAATGAGTCTTATTCAGATTGGAATCTTAGATTAGACACGTGGGGCCTGATTGATTCACAGGTCGTTTTCCAATGGGAAATTGCCATTAAAAAAAGTCTGTGAATCAGGCGCTTTATCGGCAGCAGAACAAATGGGGATTCGGGTAGTAGAAACACCTGGAAACCTGAATTCGATTCAAAGCATGTGAGATGCTATTAGCATCAGTGCAGATACTAATGGACATGAGCAAATGTACAATGATTCTGCCTCAGGTATTATGTTTTGTTTATCATAGTGTGTTCAGAAATCCCAAAAGCTAATCTTCAGCCACCTCGTTTGTTTGAGGGCTCCATTCATGACGTTCAAGGGCATGAAGAAGAAATATGTGATTTGCTCTAGTGGTAAATTGCTTAGAATGCTTCTTTCAGGGCTTAACTCCATAAAGCGAATTAGCATAAAGCTAAGCAACCTTCCACGCCCTGAAGACCTGCTGTAAACAAATTAGCAGTGTAATGCCGTTCTTCATGACAATGTCTGATTAAATAATATATGCAGAAGCAATTCAGAACACATTTTTCCAAAGTGATGAAAGCATTAGGCACTTATGACAACATGCAGATAAAGCGTAAATATTTTTGGCAGTAGACATGCCATTTTACTTGTGATTTGTGTCAGCAAACCTACTACTGCGCGAGCAAAGTCTACAAAGCTGACAAGATGCTTTAATTGCTCCTGCCATGTTAGGCCACATGATGGCGCCATTGACCTATAACCTAAGCATTAGTATCGGTTCATTGCATGTTAGGTTAGGATGTATTGCTACATAGGCCCACTGTTTAAATATATAACTGCGCATTTTGCAAAATGCATCTCTTCTTGGTAGAGCCCAATGCACCAGACGCAACAATTGCTGCAAGGCACAAATAGGCTCCACTTCTGGAGTACCTGGCGCAAAGGGGAGCCACTGTCTCGCCATTGAGCCACGTTTCATGATATGAAATTCTGTCCATGGGGAATCCAGACTGGGACGAAAGGCCTGAAGATGCGGGTGCAAGCAGCTGGAAGAGGCTAGAAAGCAATTGATGGATTCTGACAGTAGCTATTAGTTCCGGATCGGGAACGGTGATGAGTGACTGTAGAAAAGGCTCTGGGAGGAACAAAGACAGCCCACTGTAAGTGCTACCGCTAGTATTTTGCTTCACACCAAGGAAGCTGGGTGGTAAGGACGCCTCACTGATTTGGCCAGTTATGATAATTGACAGCTAAGGAGTGGTGGAGATTGAAACACAGATGTTTGTTATATCCGCCTCACGTCCCGCATACACGGTGATGTGAGGGGCAATAAAGGGCCTGCCCTGCCGGAAGGCAGGCAGTTCAGTGCACCATCTGCAACTGGTGTGACGCGTGTTCTGGTGCTCTGGTGCCGCGCACCAGCAGGCCCGTAGATGCGGCCCACCACGATCCCTTTCCCTGGCAGCAGCACCGGCAGGAGAGACATCACACTGGTGATGATTGCACAAACCAACGCCCATGCGCAGTAATTAACACACGATTTTAGGCACACTATGATGCCAATGGGTCAATTTTTGGAAACACAGTGGGGATACCCTCCCCCACACGTGGTGAAAGAAGCAGCAATGGTTGCCACAAACCATAAAATATAAAGGAGCAGGAGAGGACTAAGCACTGCAAAACCACAGGCCAGCACCTGGACACTGAAAGATACATGTGAGGTGGAGCCCATTGCCAATCAGCACACAGGGGTGCACAACAACACAGGGGCAATATGGCAACTGGTCTCTCCATGCCAAGGCCCAGAACACCGGAAAGGATAGCTTTGTCACTAACACCACCAACGCTGTACCCTCAATATAATGGGGGTGCCACGGCTGCACTGGAGCCTTTCGACCTTTACACGGATCCGTCATCAGTGGGGCCCCGCTGGGTGCTTTGGATCCAAAAGTTCAAAATGGCGGTGGACTACAAGGACATTACAACACGCAGAAACATGAGATTACACCTACTGTTTAACATGGGCGAGGAGGTGCTGTGCATTTTCAACTCTTTGGTTGTCAACAATGTATACCAACTGGCCAAGGACGCCCTCACGTCACATTTCATGGCGCAACTATATCCGGATTATGAAACTTTCAACATCTGCACCACAGTGCAAATGGAGGAAGAGACACGTGCCTACCACACAAGGCTTCGACGACTAGCACTATCATGCAAATTTGCCAACATCGAAAAAAGAAATAAGGCGCCAGATCATCAATGGAATGTGCTCGGAGAAACTCTGCAGAATGGTGCTGAGTGAAAAACGCATCTCCCTAGCCAGGATTCTCGAATATGGATGCCAGAGGGAACTGTTGCATGCGAGAGCAGCACAAATGGGCACCACACTGCAGAAACCTGAACTGGCGCAGTCAACAGCAGCAATAGCACAAATCTCCAACTGTCAAGCACCTAGAGATGACTACAGTGAAACACATAACTCACTGTGGTGGCAACCACGAATCCCGGGGCTGACCGAGTGCGGATGGTGCAGAGGAGCACGCCATGGAAAGAAAAAATATCCAGCGCAAGAAATCACGTGTGGAGCATAGAGCCGAAAGGACCACTACGCACACCTCAGTAGATCCTCAGGGCAGCCTCAAAACCCGCAACCACAACTGCGACAGGCCAAACCTTTCTCCAAGAAGAAGAAACAAGTGGATATACGTCGAGTAGCAACGGAAAACAACTCTTCATCAGAATCCGGGGACGACCAAGGAGAGGCGGCCACGGCTGTGGGGACTGGGAGAATGAGGAGGAGCAAAATACACCTGATCTTGGCACTGGATCACGGAAACGAAAAGGAAAAGACCCAAATGCCTCGTGAACATACAGGGTCAAGAGACACTAATGACAATCGACACAGGGGCACTGGTGAATGTAATGCCAACCACTATCTTCCGGACTCTGTGTCCCCAGCCACAACTCAAGACAACAGAAGCTCTCCTATTTGCCTATGGCAGCAAGACGCCACTACCAGTAGAGGGACGGTTTAGAACCGAACTAAGCAGAGGCGAGATGACAATCAAATCAAAGATCTACATTGTCAACACTGGCATGCAATGCCTACTTAGCAGTGAGGCAGCTGAAGACCTAGGACTGATCACATGAAAGACCTGGTGGCAAAGGAGCTAAAGGAACTTGAAAAATCTGGCATCATCAAAAAAGTGACAGGCCCAGCGGCATGGGTATCACCAACGGTGGTCACGAAAATGTTGAAACAACTAGGGAAGGTACAGATGTGCATAGACATGAGCCTTCCCAACGCAGCAATCAACAGGGAGCAACACATCACCCCCATTCTAGATGAGATAATCACGGACCTCACAGGGTTGAAGATATTTTCAAAGATTGACCTGGCTACCACCAATTGAAACTATACTGAGACTCGAGGTACATTACAACCTTTTCCACCCATCTGGGTCTGCGGTGGTACAAGAGAGTAAGCTTTGGAATATCCTCAGCGGAAGAGGTGTTCCAACAAGCTATCCAGGAAGTGATCCAAGGGATCCCCGGAATGTTGAATGTCAATGACATCTTCATCCATGCCAGCGACAGGCAGGAGCACATGCGTCGCCTAGAAATGGTGGGCAGTAGGCTGGAGACTGCAGGCCTCACCATCCACCGGGACAAATGTGAATTTCTGAAAGAATAGATACCATTCTTTGGGTATGTTTTTAACAGCAAGGGAGTATGCACTGACCCCCAAAAGGTAGCAGACATAAAGGAGGCCTCCCCACCGACAACACCCATGGAAGTACGCAGTTTCTTGGGAATGGCAACATATTGCGGCAGATTAATTCCCAACCTGGTGACCATGTCTGAACCGCTCAAAGAGCTCACCAGGTCAAATGTCAAATTGCACTGGAGCCCAAAATGTCAGGAAGCATTCAAGCAAATCAAGACATCACTATCATCAGACACAACAATGGCCTACTATGACCCAACCCTGATGACAGAACTGTATGTGGATGCAAGCCCTGCTGGTCTCTGGGCCATCGTTTTCCTACAGTCATGGACAGGGGAAACCAAGCCCATTGCGTACGCCTCCCAGGCCTACCGAACAGCAGTGCTCGCCATCAAGAAGGAGACAATAGCGCTATTATGGGGCTATCGATATTTCCACATATACCTGTATGGACGGAAGTTCAGAGCATACACAGACCACAAGCCACACATACCAATCTTCACAGGGTCATCAGCACACCCTCCAGCCAGAATTGGGAAATGGTTGCTCTACCTACAACAGTATGAGTTTGAATTGGCTTACCAAGCAGGTACGGACAACCAAGCAGATTTTTAGTCCAGACACGCGGGCCGCGGCTGAGGTGAACGAGGGAGAAGAGACAGAAGACCACATCTGTCAAATCCTACACACCATGAAGTTCAGGGCGGTCAGCATCGAGGATATTGTGGAGGCCACACAAAACGAGTCTTGTGACATAGTGAAAAACACAATCATATTGGGAGATCGGAAATCATTCCTTCGCCATGTACGCAACCGCAAGCTGGAGACCAAAGACTTTCTCACAGGTATGTTCCCGGTACTACAGGAGCTGTCTATCACTAGCGAAGGGTTAGTTCTGAGAGGCATCCACATAGTAATCCTCAGCAGCCTACAGAACAGGATTGTAGCACTCGCACACGAAAGACACCAGGGAATGGTCAGGACAAAGGGCAGAATATGCCACCGAGTGTGGTTCCCTCACATAGACACCAAGGTGGAGGAGACCGTCACATCCTGTCATCCATTCCAAATCACGGGAGCACCTCCAATGCAGTTGGCAGAGCATGGTTTGTCAAGGTGGGACCATTAGCATCCACTTCTTTACGGTGCAAGAAGGGACATAACTGCTGGTGGCTATTGACGTCCACTTGCGGTACCCTGAAGTGGAGATCATGTCATTGACAGCTGCAGAGACTGTGATCCCAGCACTTCCAGGGGATGTAACTGAAAAGGTACATGGACGATCTACACATCAGAGATTACCATATTATGCCCAGGTGGCCGCAGGCAAATGAGGATGTGGAGAGATTTATGAGGACTTTCAATAAAGTAATGGACATATCCACATCCCAGAACAGCCCCTGGAAAGTGGATCTGTACAGGTTCCTATGGAACTACAGGGGGGCGCCCCACAGCTCCACGAACATACCCCCAGCAGACCTCATGTATGAGACCATGGTAAACTCAACCATACAACATCACCCTAGCAGGGGGGTGGATGTTCTCAACAATGACCGTACCCAAAGAAAAAGAATTGCAGCAAGTAATCGTATGAGCGACAGGAGACACGCAAGAAGATCCAGGCACAAGGTTGGAGATCACGTACTGGTAATGCGAAACCCCACCAAGTCCAAGTTGGAAACACGCTGTGACTACGCACCCTGGACAGTGATCCAAACAGTAGAAACGATGGTGACGGCGGCACGACAACAGAAGACAATCGCAGGAGAACGGTGAGCACTCACGGCACACTCCGACCAACAGAAGCGAAGAAGATGTGACACAGAGCAGTGTGACAGGGCAGCCACCAGAGGAAGATGAGGAGGCATATCCAGAAGATGGGGGTGAGCTGAAGGGGGGAGATAACCCATAGACAATGCCTCGGCAGCGGCCCAGTAGATACAACCTAAGGGCAGCCCAAAGGCTCCTGAGAGACTGAGTGTTGAGAGAATAGGCAAAGAGCATGCACCTGTGCCGGACTAGATTTGCACAGGGGTTTTTCGAATGTTTCACAGTTACTGTTAAATGTTTGTGTTCAGTTTTATTTGTTGGAAAAAGGAGGAATGTTATATCTGCCTTACGTCCTGCATGCGCGGTGATGTGAGGTGCTTTAAAGGGCCCGCCCTGCCAGAAGGCAGGCAGTTAGGGGACGCGTGTTTGTGTCTCCCGTGCCACACACCAGAAGGCCCATAGATGCAGCCCACCTCGATCCCTCTCCCCGCCGGTAGCACCAGCAGGAGAGACATCACACTGTTGTGTACAAGAAATTTGGCATTGTGCAAGAAATCTGCCATATGCCATTGTGAAGGGACAAATGGACGCACACATTTGAAAGGCTGCCTTTCATAATGGGCCATTAAGGCCAGTATAAAGCTGGGGACCACTAAGTTCTGTTCAATGCAGCTGTTACATTACTTATATAAATGGCCTGTGATGATTGGTGCTGGGTTTTATTGTGATGGTTGGCCCTCCTTTTATTGGTTCTTTTTCAAGATTCCAATAATGTTATCCTTTAAACATGACAATGTGAAGAGATGAAAGGAAGCAAGCTTTTAAAATGGGTAATCTTTTTTCCCAAGGAGAAGAATATTGCAATGCTGACCAAATGGAGGTCTGTACTGAGACTGGTTGGTAGACAGTGCCTAGGGCAAATGTTTGCGAGCCCTCAGGTGTTGCAGAGGTAGATTTCTGTGTAGTAGCCCTTACGTACTGTGTGACTTATGGACAGATAAGGTCTGTCCCAAGTCCAGACAAGCCCCTTGTAATGAATCAACTCCCGGGGCACCAGTGGTGCAGGGATGAATATCGGTTCTAAACCATCAAACATCTCCACACCTCTAGTACAGCAGAAAGGATCTGAACAGATTGGAATAATAAGCACATTATAATCCTCCTTGTCCAATTGTGGTAACATGGATGGAATGGCAGGCTTATCTCCGAAAGGTAGCAGATCGTTGATTAGTTGCCACTCAGAGAGAATACAATTATTACCCGATGATAAAAGGTACTGTCCAGTCAAGGTTGTGTACAAATATCTACTTTATTATCACAACAGACAGTTCTAGATACACTACGAAATACAACCCACCCTGTGAAGGAATGCAGAGGACAGACAGTTTCAAAGAAGGAAAAGGGATGCACTCTGGATACTGACAGGAGGGTAGTTGGTATGTTAAATAATCACAACAGTTCAAGTTTACTTGACTTCAGCACAAAGGGAGCAATGGGTCTTAAAGTGTTGCTAGGTGCCTTTTGGGAAGGACCAGTGGGACAGAAGCATAATGTACCTGGTGCTGTAAGTGTTCTTTGTTCTCAACAGGGTTGAGTTGGCTTCAGTGTGTTTTACAGGCTTCTGTGACAGAGTTCAAGATGGGAGACAGCTGCGCAATTCATGTGGCAAGACAGTTCGGCGAGATAAGCTGGACAAACTGCTGCAGGCTGGCTTACACGTCAGCTCAGAGTCAGGAATTGTTGTCTCAGTGCTGGTTGGCGGTTCTGAATCACTGGTCGAGATGTCTTGGATGTCTTTAAGTGATTGCGGCGTAACAACGGTCAACGTTGGAGTCAGTTGCAGCTCGAGGAACTCGACTAGTAAAAACATGTCCTTTAAGGCAGAGGTTTGTAGTTGCTTGTCGAGGCACTTCTCCCATCTTCTTCAGTGGGCTTGTGTCGTCCTTTAAGGCAGATGGTCTAAAGCTGAGTAGTGTGTTGCAGGCATCTGTCTTGGTTTCAGGTTCAGAGACCTTCTGGCACTTCCTACCTAAGAAGCTTGCTGCAGAGCCTGGCAGGGCTTTCTGTGTGCTGGTTGGGTACCGGTTCTGGAGCAGATGGATGGTCCTCTGGATTCGGTATCTCCCAAGATGATTAGGGGAGATATCTCGGTTCCCTCTTTGGAAATACTGGCCTTCCTTCAGTGGCGGAAGATGTAATGCAGACTGAACCTTCAGTCAGGGCCCTTCACCTTCTGGTGAAGTCATCAGATGATCTGCTAAAAGAGGGCCCCAGCCCTCGTTTAAAGCCAAATGGGCTACAGTGATTGGTGTAGGCTAAGCCTACCTTAAAGAACCAATCCTGGAGCCCCCACCAACAATCTCCTGAATGCATGAGGTGATAACCAGAGTGCATTGCAACAGGAAAGGTAAAGAGGTGAAAACATGTGATACTAAGTCCCACCCATGTTCCTTTCTGTTGTGTATCAAAAAAGCCTCTCTGGTTATTAGATCTCTCTGTGGTGTCTGATTAAAGTGGCAGGTCTCCCTTGAAGCTGCTGTGAGACCAGACTCTCTGGCTCCTGCAAACCACATTTTTGTACCTTATGAATGGAGTCCCCATGCAGGGCGAACTACTGTAAACATGCAGTCCCAGACATGACAGCTCAGTGTCATAGATAGTGAGGGTGTGAGCTGGCTTCAGGTTGACACGGTAACATATGAAAGGTTGTTGGAGTTTCCTGTCTCCTTTGTTATCCTCTGCAGCCAGGCCCCATGTGGGCCTGTTTGAAGTGCACTATATTAGTATGTTAATTATGTTAATCACTTCCACCATCCGCAGTGCCTAACAAAAGAGCAGGGCAGATCCATGGAGCCTTTGTTAGTTAATCAGGCTGGCCATGGCAGGAGAAAGCTTGGTGCTCCCCCTTTCTGGAGATGACATGGCGTACTTCTGGCTGTCATTTCTCAACTAAATATGACAGGGCGGACTGTGCCTGTAGGCTGTTTCCACCCAGAGGACACAGGTCTATTCTTTTGTTGTGGTGTGAGCATATGAAAATGTGTGGATTAGCCCCACGCATTTTTTCGAGGTTGGTAAACCATCATTACATTTAATTAAACATTTAAAAAAAGCCCAGGCCAGCGCACACCCACCGTGCAGATCGTCGAATTCCTCACACCCCTAGAACAGAAAGGATCTGACTTGATTTGCTTTGTGGAATTCATATAGTTCTGCGAGCAGAATTAATTGCATCTAGGCACAGATTTCTAGAGAATAAACCACTTACCGATATTAAAAAAGCCGGACTGGTAATATATATCACCTACAGAGGTAGGTTTTTTAAGCTTTCCAATATGCAACCAAGGAAGGCATACTACATAAGGATAACAATATAGAGTTTCATACCGAAGGGCCACATACAGAGAATAACTATCTCCTCTACTGACAGAGCAAGGTGGTGCAATCGTCAATAAAAATGTAACAGCCGAACAAAGGGAATGAGCCAGCTGACAATATGAAAATTCACCTGACACATTAGCAGGCGCCAGTCCATTAATGCATTTAAAAACTAGGCAGAGTATTTTAAAATCATTCCTCTGCCTAACCTTTAGCCAATGCCTGAAACAGAAGCTGGTTTACGGAGCTTAAATGCTACTCTAACTGTGGCGTTGCAAGACATTAACATAGTCCAACCTGGAGTTGACCAGGAAGACCACTGCAACAGCATGATCTGATGGTGAAACGATGGGAAGAACATGCCAAAGCAAGAAATGATTATAATGAAACGATTGTATGATTGTTCCAAATGTTTGTTCATTTTGTTAATTCGACTTCCAATCACGACCTAAGTTCTTTACCTTTGTAGAGAAGGACAAAGGTAAACTAAATTAACCAGGGATAGGAATACATGTAGCATCCATCCCAAGAAGATGTTTCGGTCCTAACAAGATTAGGATTCAGCTAGAGCTTCTTTGTTGTCATCCACTTGAAGACTTCAACAGTACACTATACTATACTCTGCAGTAGCCCTAAGGGAGCTATGGGCGTCATCTATCTCTATACTAGTGATATTACAAAAGTTATATTTTGTTAAATCTACCCATAAGTGGTTGAATATAACTGTTGAATAACAGTGGAGAGTGAAGAACCTTGACGGACTCTGCAGTGTGGGGGATAACATTAGAAGTATAACTCCCAATCTCAACACTTTGAAAGCGATTGGTCAAAAAGGACCAACGCCGCTTCAGTACATGGTTTGAAAATCCAGCGACATCTGATAGTCTGGGAAGCAGAATGCCAGAATATACCATATCAAGTGCTGCAGGCAAATCCAGTATAAGCAGGAGCGTCATGTCACCTTCATCTGTGTTTTTTAGAATGTCATCCCATACCATGACCAAAGCAATCTCTGTTCCATAGAGAATGCAAAAGCCAGACTGAAAATGTGAAGTACACAGCGTTTACCCACATGTGCCTGTAGTTTAAAGGTAGCCACCTTTTCCAAAATTGTGGCTGGCCAGGCCTGCTAAAGGGTGATAATTCTGTAGAGATTCTGGATCCATGGGCAGCTTTTTTTAATAGGGGACTAACCATAGAGGTTTTCAATGATGAGGATACTGATCCTTGATCTAAGGAGAAATGTAGATTGTAGTCAAGAACTGTGCAAAATATGTAACTGTGGGGTAAAATATAGCGCCTGAATGTCAGAAATAAAGAGGCCATGCCAGGCCAGGATTTAAGAGTGAAGCTGGCTGGTGCTATCCATTGCAAAATGCAGGGGAGTCCAAAACACTTCATTTTCCGACTTAAGGCCAAGTGACATGGAAAGAAATGGGCCTAGTTCAATTCTACTAAAATTGACAAGTGCCCAAGTGGAGAAAGACACTTTTCACAAATTAGTTGATATTTAAATGGAAAGGGGACATCGGTTTCCCATGAAAAATAAAGGCCTATTTGTGGACCGAAGGGATATCCATGACTTTTCAACTGTTATATTAAAGAAATACATTACACATGGACAGATTTAAAAACTACGGCCGTGCACATGGGATGAAAAGTCATAGGGCCTCATTACAAGTATGGAGGTAGCCATGCTGCTTTTAGCGGCATGGCTACCCCCATACCGGATACCATGTCCGGGTTCCTTGAATGGGGAAATACGGGGCCATTCCGACCTTGGAGGGCCCGGTATTTCCCCATTCAAGAAACCCAGACACAGTACATCCCCATTCCCATTTGAGCCCCCATATGGCTCAATGGGAATGGGGAGGATGCTAACAACGGGTCTGTTAATGATGGGCCCGTTGTTAGCATCCTGGTCTGCTCGTGGGTCCCGCGTGCAGACCTCATAATGAGGTGGTAGAGGGTTATGCGCAACCCTCTACCACCTCGTAATGTGGCTCTTAGTTGCGCATTTGGAAGCTAAAATGTAGGATTAATGTCTTTTCAATTCAGAAATAAAATCGAATGGCAGATTGCTTTTATCCAGTAATAAGAGACTTGATGTCAGCCCAGCAAAATGACCTTTGTAAGAGAGAGGCCTATTTCGTTTGGTGTAGACTTGAATACTGCTCCCTGGTGTAACTATGGCCTGTCTGTGTGGATAGAGTTAACCTATTTCTGTTTATACAGTATGTAAAGAAAGATAGTATTTATGAAAAACAGGCCTAAATGTAATCCGACATGCAACATGTTAAACATACAGTGACAATTCAAAATGTTATTCCTTTAGGACCGTACAGGTAACTGGCTGCACTTGTTTTTCTCCATTTAGCTGCTGGGTATCTGAACTTGTGATCCCGACCTTTGTGGGCTGGGTTCACAAAGGCCTGTAAATTCAGTAAAATTATAAAGAAATACAAAGCCAGAGATTGAAACGGTGGGTGATGTAGATAAAGCCAACCAGCAGAAGCAAAGGTCTGGTTGTCAATTTAAATGCTAAAACATAGATAGAAGTGGATTACAATTATGGGAGTTGCTGATAGCATGTCCTGCAGAAGTGACCTTAGGGTCAGGCCTTCACATAAACAGTGCATTAAGCTCCAAGCAGGGACCTTTTCAAGCCAAGAAGGGAAAAGGTTAAGCTAAACATGGATAAACCAGATTGCTGGTCACATGTTGTAAGGGAAATGGAAGCTACTTGGGTCTGATTTTAATGTGAAACTGGGGGCCATGTTATGCGCGGCAATTGATTAAACATTAAACACATTTTTCCTAAATAAATGGAGCATCGTTTGTCCTATCGGGCCAACCCCGGGTTCAATTTAAAGAGGATGTAAAGTCCATTGAGACCATGTAAAAAACGAAATATCTGTGATGTATATAATTTAAATTCAGATCAAAATTATGATTCTGCCATTTTCATACACCTGAGAAATGGGAAAGCTGGCAAAGGGATAGATAATGAAAGTCAGGTTTGAATTGAAAATGTTCCAATTTTTAGCTATTTTGGCACCAGCAAACTGTGAAAAATGGTAGCTCCACCCAGGAAGCCCAGGAAGGGCGTGCCGAAATGGAATTATTATTGTCTGATTTGCCATAGAACTCATAAATACATATATTCAAGTGATTATCTGAAAGACCAAGGAAGTTTTCACATTTTGAGATTTTTCACAAAATGTAAAACTCCCTGTCATTTTGAAATGATGATCTTTTCTCTTTCCTCAGCCTACATCATACACTCCTCTGAGTTCCTGGTCCTATCAACGGGTAGGGGGTGTGGTGAGAAAGGGAAAGGGAGTGAGCTAGCCAATCCTGACGTTGGGAATTAGGACCATGTTGGAGTGTCAACAGCCCCATAAAAGGGTATGTTTGCATCAGAACAAGGCTTTTTTTAAACTTTATTCCGGGAGCTAGCTTCCTTCTGGACTCTTGCGAAGAACAACTAGCAGAGAGGCAAGGAGAGCTACCAATGCAATCAGGGTACACCTTACCTGGAAACCTGGGAGCCTTATCTGAGAGAGGCCTATCTGGAGGGACCTTGCTTTGGGACAGGCCTGGCATGAGCTGCCTACCAACAGAGGGTCCTAAAAACTGGCTGGTGTCGTGAGCAAAAAGCAGAGCGTTCCCATGTAAGTAGATATCCCAAAGCCATCAATTGTGTGGGGAGCCATCTGCCTCTTTCCCTTTACATTAGTGGGCAAAAGGGGGGTGAAACTGGGTAGGCCCTTCACACAATGGCCCTCATTACGACCCTGGCGGAATCCGGAAAACGATGGCGGAAATGCAATACCGCCATCGAATAGCGCTCGGTGCGACTATGACCCGTCACCGCAAAGTACGATGCCATTAGCGACACCGTAGTGAACGCCAACGCCAACTGCACCAAGCACGCGCGCGCGCGCCATGCCAAACCGTAAACACCACCATGGCGCAAGGGTACGCCAATTCCGACCCTAGCGGACATGTACCTAACGCCATCAAGCATGGCGGAAAGCACCATTCCGCCATGGTGAGAAGTACGGCATCGCGAATCAACCGTAAACGGCCCCACTGAGTGCCTGTACACCGCTCCCTGGCCACAAAGCACAACTCCCCGTAGGTGCAATGAAGTCACAATGCAACCATTGAAATGTACAAGTCACCCATGCATGCCAACGAACAAAAGAAACACAACAGGGGCCAATGGGAGCTGCAGGGCACAGATGGCACGAATACAGAAGCCATCCCAATGGACATGACCACAGTCCCCCACCAAGAAACGCACGCAAACACAGGCACCTGTGACCAGCAATATTCCGAAAATCACATCATTCCACCAGTCCACCTGGCTGACCGGCATCTGGCACACAAAACCCAATCCCCCGCCCCTGAGCATGACAACATTGGGCAGCCCCCATCCCTGACCTCACGGGCTTCGTGGGCAAACGCGCCCAGTACAGTACCACGCAACTAAACTCCGAAGCTGGAACCCAGTGCAGATCTCCTCACAATACATCGCCCCCCAAATAGGCATATGCCACATCACTTGCAAAGAAGAACGCTACACGGGCCAAATCAGAATAGAAATTTAATGCACATCAAAATCACCAAGCCCATACAGCCATCAGGCCATGAACTCCAATACACATTTCACCATTGTGGGCTGCATCCGCAAGAAATGACCAGCCACTACTCGTGTGACGCCCTGTTCCCTCATGGTACACAGAGCCACATTCAAGTACGAAAAGGCAACATGGAAGCGCACAGAACCGCAGGGCCGTCCCAATGGGGAGGCACTAGTCCAGCTGAAAGGCCGAAATGTTGCTCCGAGCCACCAGTACTGTGTAAGGGCATGTGGCCCATTGGCGATCGTCCCATAAGATCGTAATGCTGCTCCACTGATTAACACGAAGCAGCAGGTGTCGGGAGTAAAACCCATCTGCAGGAGTGGCATACAGATGGCAGTGGCAAAAGGGGAGGAGATACCTGTCAACCAAAAGAAAAGAAAAAGAACAGAATGGCCATCAGTACTACATTCCAACAACTCACTGCAATGATCACACTAAATCCACAACCATATGCATGCTAGCCCACTCCAAAGGATCATCACCACCCCAAAACCACTTGCGACTCATAACTATCTATATCGAGGTGTAAACACCATCACAAACGAGTGTACCTGTGCATGCGTCTGTGAAAACAGAATCCATCTGATGGGATTGTTAACGTGCATGGACACAAGTGTCTGAAGGCGCGTCGAGACAGGGAGGGCTCAACAAGGCCAGATAGACGATGGTCCCACTATGGCAGCCCTGCATCACATAGCGCAGGGGAGGCGGACAGATTCCAAGAAGCCCTGTGCATGGCAAACTCTGTATCAAATCATCTGCCCATGCATCCATTCATCATTCCCTCATCCCGGTATGAAAACGCCTGAATATTTACTCACATAACATTAGAAATATCCATTGAGTCTGTGCGTTATGCAGCCTGCAAAATCCACAGTGCCCCAGCCCGTAATTCCAGTGTAGTGAAGTAACATGTATTTGGGAACGTCCGGCCTCATCGCCCACGTCGCTATTGCGCATCCCAAACCATTCATATCAATCATTGCATTCTCGCCATGGCCCCTGTCTCAAGGACATTGTACAATAGTACGTTATATTTGCAGTCAGACCTGTGGGCATTTCCTCGCCGCTAGCTGAAAACCGAAAGCGCCGCCCTCCGAATTCCTCATTTGCAACATCACGTCGAAGAGGCATCTGTGGCCGCAAGAAATCACAAATTAATCCATCTAGTGCGGCTGTGTGTGAAAATGGCAACTGCCTTCACTCACAAATGGCACGCCCCGCCCGTCGGTGAACCTCGGTACAGTGATGCATGAGGGTCCACCGTTACTCGAGTACTACGTTCCACTGACCCTTCACAACTCTGTTCGCGACTGCACAGATAGTATGTGAAACAATGGGACCACAGCAGAATGAACATATCAACCAATGTTACACGGCCATCGGGTACAAATACATGATTGCAATAGCAAGATGCCATTCCACGAATTGCAGCGTTGTGCGCGGGACGTGCTCGGCCAAAGGGGAGAGCAGTTTGCACAGGTGGAATGAATCACCACAGGTGGAGGCCATTCAGCCTGAAAACACATAAATTGCACAGCCAGTCTCCTCCCACAACCACACCGAAATGCTACCGGCAGGACTCGCGATGTTGGCCCTGGGGGACCTGATAGCACTGCAAGTACTCCAACTCCAAGAAGAAGACGAACACCAACTACAACCGGCCGCACGGAGGAGACGCAGGAGGAGGAGGAGGCCAAGGCAGGGCCAGCAAGGGCCGCCAGCACAGCCACTACCACCACGCAGGCAGCCCGCAATCCCACGCCTCCGAGCACATCCGTTCAACCTCACTGATGAGCAGATCCACACCCTCTACCGTCTGGACCGGGACACCATAGCCGCCATTGTGGACATGACACAGGCTGACCTTGTCAGCATGATAGACAGCCCAACCGCCATCCCACCCCTACTGAAGGTGGTGTCTGTACTCCACTTCCTGGCCACAGGCACCTACCAGCACACAGTCGGACAGTTGCATGGCATTTCTCAGCCACTGTTCTCACGGACACTATTGCAAGTGCTTGATGCCCTCCTGCAGCACGCAGACGACTACATCTCCCTACCACGCTCGGAGCAGGAAATTACCAACACAAAAGTGGGATTCCATGCACTTGCCGGCATACCTGGTTGCATTGGTGCCATCGACTGCACCCATGTGGAATTGGTCGTCCCACATGCCATGGAGGCCCAGTACCGCAACCGAAAACAATTTCATTCTCTGAATGTACAAATGGTGTGTGACTCCAACAGGATCATTACACATTGTTGTGCCCGATTCCCTGGATCAACCCATGATTCTATGGTCTTGAGGAACTCTACAATACCACGCTACATGGAGCGACACGCAGGGAACAGATCCTGGCTACTCGGTGAGTCTCATTACATGCATGATAATGTGGGGTATGTGATTCGGCAATGACCTGGCAGGAAGGGGGGGTGTGTGCGTACGTAGCAATGGCATTCCACATCATACGTTTCTCGTCCACATACAGGTGATGCTGGATATCCACTGAAGAGATGGCTCCTCACACCAGTACGGAACCCACGGGACCAGCATGAGGAGGACTACAACCATGCCCACTCACGTACCCGTGTAGTCATTGAACAGGCATTCGGCCTACTGAAGGGTCGTTTCCGCTGCCTCAGCAGGTCTGGCGGGGCACTCCTGTACCGCCATGAGAAGGTTGCAAAGATGGTGATGGCATGTGTCATGCTCCACAACATGTGCGTACGTAGAAATGTGCCCATGCCCCCTGACGCAGAACTGCAAGCACCTGATGATGGTCATGATGAGGGTGGGGATGTGGCAGCACCTCAAGGAGTCCGCGAGGCACAGGAGGGCCGTGACATTCGTCAGCATCTCATTGATGCATGCTTCTAGCACTCACGCCTGGTGGCTGATACATGGACACGGGACTCTTGTGTGTCTGGGACATGCACAATATGGACTGTACGCCTATGATGGCCTAGTACACAAAGATCAATGTCCACACATCTCATTGGTTGATCGTGCACTTTTTATGGCATATGTGATATCATGTGGAACACCCTATCGACCCGCCACCCAAGTGAGCCCAACACACCCCCTCCACCCTCCCACCTCCCCCCCGAACACCAGTGTCCAAAGATGCTCATTGTCAGTGGGCAGTCGCTATTGCAAGCCCCCTCTGCGGGTATCAGGGGCACCCCTGCCTGTGGAGCGCAGGTTCCTCCCAGATCTACGTTGGGGGCTGCCCTGGACGGAACTTGCAACGGATGATGTCTCTGCCTGCTCACGTCCATGCATGTCCCTAAGGGTTTGTGAGAGCTCAGTGAGCACACGGCGCACTGCGGCAAGTTCGGCACATACGTCCTTGGACGTCGCATGCAGTTCCCCCCTCAGGCTCTCGGTGCTTCTCTCCATTTGGACTCTCAAGCTCTCGGTGCTACTCTCCATTTGTGTCCTTAGTGTCTCTGTACTCCTCTCCATTTCTGCCCTAAGTGTCTCAGTTGATGTTTCTATGTCTGCCTTAGTGCCCCCACATTCATCGGCATGGTCCTTGAGGAGCGTGGCCAGTTGCTGCTGTTGCACGATTAACTGGTCGAGGGACTGTTGCCTCTGCTGGGCCATGGCCATTTGCGGGGGTGTCACAGAGGGGCTGTTGTCCTCATGTTGCCCTGCCACAGGGCTTGTGGGGGATGGCCAGTCGTCGTCTTGTGGGTGCCCCTGCGTGGTATCCTCATGTTGTACGGGATGGGACAGACAGGGGGATTGGGACAGGTCATGGATGGATCTGACTTCGACATCCCCGTCTTCTGTGTCGGAGCATGCTGCCATCATTGGGGTGTCACCTATGGTGCTGCTGCCACCGGAGGCAGTGCCTTCTGTGGCATCCGTTGGGGGGACCTGTGGTGGTGGTGTTGTGGGCATGCTGGCTGCTGGGGTGCCTGTTGATGTTCCCTCCTCTGTGCTGCCACCTGATTTGTGCTGCTGCCGTGTCTTGATGCGTGCAGCTGAGGTGGAGGGTCTTTGGCCGTTGGTCTTGGCCCTCTTTGCAGGTGTGCTGGTAGGGGTGTCCTGAAGCTCGTCGTTTGGATCGGACCCTGTGGTGGAGTAAAGGAGGGCGAGGGTTATTGATGGGTCTGTGGGAATTGGAATGGCATTGTATCACATGCATTGGGGTGGTACCTGAGGGTGATTTGGGTCGGGGCCTTGGAGGTGCTTTCATTTGTGTGTGGAGTGAGGGTGCAGTTGTTTGGCAGCCTGCAGTTAGGGTGTGCCTGCTTCACGTGTAGTGCGTGTTTTAGGGGTTTTTAATTATTTATGTATTTATTGTGGGTTTTAACGTGCGCTATCAGGCCGATGTGTGTGGACGTTCTCCTGGACATGTGTTTCTGTTGCACTATGTGGACGCATGGTACTTCACATGGATGGACTTTGTGGATTTGTCATTGTTTTATTTGGGCCACCTACCTGAATCTTCGGATGTCTGCACTCCTTTCTCCATCCCTCCGACTCCCTCTATGCTCTCCATTCCGATGGTGGAGGCACAGATTTCTTCCCAGGGGGTCAGCTTGATGGGTGATTCAGGACCTCCCCCGGTGGCTGTGGCAATGTTGGGGTTGGCAGAGAGTATGCTGCGGACGCGTATCCGCAGATCGTCCCATCGCTTACGGCATTGCTGTGGGGTGCGGGGTGCGGTCCCCACCGCACTTACCCGCTGTGCCACCAGAGCCCATATGGCCTTCTTGTTTGCAAGTGCCGTCCTGGTCATTTGCGTGCAGAAGACGACGGCAGCATTCTCCTGGAGGGTCTCTGTTAGCACGGTGAGTTCCTCACGGGAGAAGTGGACCTGCCGCTTGCGGTCGCACGCTTTCTTCGCTACTTTTCCCATTTTTCTTGGTTTCGCTAGGGTGGATGACGGGTTGGGGTGTGTCTCAGGGTAGTGATTTTAGTGGTTGTGTGGTTTTAGTGGTTTTATAGGTGTACGGCGGGATGTTTCCCGTTCCGGGCCCATGTTTTAACTTCCGTTTCCGTATATTTCCGGTCACCGTACTTTCCGGTAGGCGCACACTGCGGTGTCCGCTGTGATGGGTGGCGGTATTGCACCTAGGGCGCCCTACGGCGGCGGTGTGGGCCGTTTTGGGGTCATTTCCGCCATCGCGGACTTTGCACTTCCGCCATGCCGTGGTGCTCGTGCCCGATGGGTCGGAATGGGCCGCACTTTGCTCCTTCGTTGAATGGCGGAAACGCTATTTACGCTGTGGCGGTCCGGTCAGTCACTTTCCGCCAGGGTCGTAATGAGGGCCAATGTATTAAATCTCATTTAAATAATTTCCCCATAGTGAACCACCATTTCTGTTGAAATTGCATTGTGTTGGGAACAGCTCGCCTTCATCCTTTTTATTAAATTTCAGAAAGGGGAGACACTGTGTAGCCCCTTAGCACATTTGATTAAAGTAAATCAATTAGTTCCCATATAGAAAAATCACAGGATGAGTTTTGTTAGAGTTTGAAACTAACAAAGTTCATGCCTAGTGTGTTAGAGCCGGTATAGACCATAAAGATTTGGGCGACTGTCATTCTGAAACCCTTGACTCATGTACAGACGGAGGGGGAGGTACCCTGAATCACAAAAGAAGTAATCCATAAAACACCACCTTTCAAGTCAGTGTGGAGGGTGCAAAACGAAAGTTCCCCTTTTGTTCTCATTTTCTCTGACCATCATTTTCAGGCATTGCTTCTCATTTGAATGTGTGCTGAAAAACGATTTCCCCATTGAGTCCATTTTCCCAACTGTGCCTTTCAAATGTAAGCCTAAAACGAAATTCCCATTAATTCCCTTGCCTCCAAAACCAGAATACCAAAGCACTGCCTGTCATTTGAATGTGTGTTGCAAAACAATTTTTTCATTGTATTGTGAATGTTTTCTATTGGTTAAATTCAAATTAAATTTGTCGTAAATTGTGACTCCATTTTTCAAAATTGTACCTGTGCTGTTTTAATAACCGAGTTACTGTTTTGATACTGTATTGTATTGTAGGGAAATGTAATGAAGTGCAAGCAAAGACCGGTAAGGGCATCAAGGCGCTGATATTGGGTGTTGCCACAACATTGGTGGCTGATATTGACTGTCGTTGTCAAAACTTAAATAAATACATAAATATATGTTCTTACTATACAGCAGCCTAGTTCCTAGTCCGTTGGTGACACAGGGTATTTGTTGGGGTTGGGTGCGAGACGGGTATGAGGCCTCACCAAAGTGAATCCGAAATAAAAAGCACTTTATTGTGCCCCACCTTGATTGGAGGGGGAAGGAACTCCCTGCGTTGAGTGCGACCACCTAAAAACTGCAACAAAGCTAACTTACGTCCGAGCAATACACGCTGGTATAGCATCAAAAATGTACTTCATAGGTTTAAAGATCTGAAGGCGCATGAGACTGGTATCCGACGAAACTGAGGTAAAGTCAAAGGAAACATTAGCAGAAGTAAAATCACAATAAGTTTCAGGCTGAACAGCCATTTGTCATACATCGTCCTGAATAGTTTTCATTTTGTCCATAAAAAATGATGTATTAAAATCATGGTGTAAAACATCCGAGGTGGTAAGACTAGATATAACACTCTGGATTAAAACGTGTAGTGATGGTGGGAAACCATTCATTGAGTTCAGTCATTGCTACTGCAAAAACAATAATCACCCTGGAAGGGATTTGAGCTGAAGCAAAAACATTCATTTAGAGTGTGCTTTTAAACTGAATTGCTTTGTGTTGACAGCCATTATCTCCTATGGACCTGCATTGCATTCAATGGACTGCATTCTTTTCAAAGGGCTGGACATTTACAGTGCTCCAGCGGTGCTCGTCAGCCTATCCCCAAATCCTGTTTAACAGACTTTTTAGTTTGTGACAAATGGAAATGTTAAATTGTTGTCCCACTCTCCTTTGCCATATAATGAAGCAAGGTTATAAGTCCTCCCCTCCAACCACCCCCACACCCATGAAGAGACAACACACCTGTGACTAAATGCAGGATGCCAGTTGGACTCATTGTGAAACCTGCATTTATTTATTTATTTTTATGAACATATTGTATTTATTTAATTGTTTTTTTTTAATAACTCGTCTAATACCGTACCCAAGTTCGGTTTCTAAGTGAGGATCCAGGATTCAAACCTCTGTTACTCTGCGTGGACTTGCTTCCCAGGGTTCTTTGTCATTTCATCGCCAGTCATGTTTAAGACTGTTGATTTTACGAATACATTCTGCCGAAAAAAAGTAATCAACATTTTTTTACATTTATTTATTAGGGTTTCCCCCCAAGCCACCCTTCCCACACCTATTATTAACTATTCCAGACACTCCCAACCGCTTACCTCCCCTTTCCTACTGCCCCCCAAATTTTCAATGACTTTTTGTAAAAGTGTACTAGTAAAAAAGGTAGTCGTAAAAATGACTGTGATGAAACAATGGTATACCCTTCCCAGACCAGCGCGTTGCCACTTTGCTGTCCTCTGTTCAGAAAACTTTGGGCCTCATTATGAGTAGGGCGGACCGGTGCCGGTAATCCCTTACCGCCCTACTACGAGTTCCCTTAGCGGGTCCCTCCTTTAATGCCTGGTCTGACCGGGCGTTATGGATGGGACCCGTTAAGGGAAATCAGAGCCAATAATGGTACCGCAAATTGCGGTACCGTTATTAGCTACTTCCCCATTCCCATTAAGCCCTATGGGGGCTCAAATGGGAATGGAGAATGGTTTTTTCAATGGGGACTTACCGGTCCTGCAAAGGTTGGACTACACAGGTAAGTCCCCATTGAACGAGACCGGGGCCGGTACCGTTATTGGAGGCAGTCATGGCGCAAATACTACCTCCAATCTCGGAATGAGGCCCGTTGTGTAAGTTCATTGATTGTTCATTTTATTGTTCAAGTTTAATATCAGGAGTGGTTTTGTAATGCCTATTATTCAGGTCACACTTTATATGCAAATGTTACAAAAAGGTTTGGAGTTACTACCCCACTATAAACAGTGGTTATGGGCTAGTGGCCCCCGATATCACATCCAGTTGGTCTGTCCCTTTGGTTATTTTAGACCAAGCCCCTGGGGTGTGTTTCAATTGTTCCCTGGAGACATTCTGGAGATCCTCTGCTTCAGCCTGTGTTCTGCTGGAGGCTTGTCTGAGACCGGTCCTTCAGCTGCTGGAAGCCTGTGCCCCTCGAAGGCCCTAAGCAGCCCTGTGTGATGCCTTTCTGTTTTCCATCCTGCTATTGCTGCGACCACTGCAGGTAATTTGGCTTCTGACTTTATGTGAGCAACCTTCCCCATGTCGAAGCTGCTCAAAGATTCAGGCAAATCTATGCTTGTGAGTATCCGCTGGGGTTTCTGCAGAATAACCTTGCAGGGGTCTTGGAGTTGAGGCTGATCATTGCAACTTTCCTCTTTCCTATTATTTCATGTATGCTTTGCTTAACCCTGGTTCAGAAACTTCTGCCATTAATGGGTGATGCTGCTCTCAAGTTTTCATTGACTCCTATATGGTGATCTAGTTTAAGTGCGGTGCCTCTAACCCCCTCTAGAGGCCCCTTCCATTTGCCATTGGTAGTCTGTACATCTGTGTTTCTAATGTTCTGGGCACTGTTTGGATGTTTTAAACCATTCTCTTGGGGGTTGAAACTGCTCAGTCTGTATTCAAACATTGTTTGATCCGTTCAAGTGTGAAATTCGCTGTATATAATGTGTACTTTCGCTTGTATTTCTGAATCTCGCTAGTGTTGTGTCCACCACATTGCACGCTCTTTCCACAGTGCTTCCTGATTTTAGGTTTTTTTATATTTTTGAATCTCGCTCGTGCTGTGTCCCACCACATTGCATTTTCTTTCCACAGTGCTTCCGGGGTTTGGGTTGCTTGTATCTTTGAATATCGCAACTGTTGTGTCCTACAATGTTGCACTTTCTTTCCACAGTGCTTCCTGATTTTAGGGTCATTTGTATGTTTGAATCTCACTAGTGCTGTGTCCCACCACATTGCATTTTCTTTCCACAGTGCTTCCGGGGTTTGGGTTGCTTGTATCTTTGAATATCGCAACTGTTGTGTCCTACAATGTTGCACTTTCTTTCCACAGTGCTTCCTGATTTTAGGGTTATTTGTATGTTTGAATCTCACTCGTGCTGTGTCCCACCACATTGCATTTTCTTTCTACAGTGATTCCGGCGTTTGGGGTTACTTGTATCTTTGAATATCGCAACTGTTGTGTCCTACAAAGTTGCGCTTTCTTTCCACAGTGCTTCCTGATTTTAGGTTTTTTTATATTTTTGAATCTCGCTCGTGCTGTGTCCCACCACATTGCATTTTCTTTCCACAGTGCTTCCGGGGTTTGGGTTGCTTGTATCTTTGAATATCGCAACTGTTGTGTCCTACAATGTTGCACTTTCTTTCCACAGTGCTTCCTGATTTTAGGGTCATTTGTATGTTTGAATCTCGCTAGTGCTGTGTCCCACCACATTGCATTTTCTTTCCACAGTGCTTCCGGGGTTTGGGTTGCTTGTATCTTTGAATATCGCAACTGTTGTGTCCTACAATGTTGCACTTTCTTTCCACAGTGCTTCCTGATTTTAGGGTTATTTGTATGTTTGAATCTCACTCGTGCTGTGTCCCACCACATTGCATTTTCTTTCTACAGTGATTCCGGCGTTTGGGGTTGCTTGTATCTTTGAATATCGCAACTGTTGTGTCCTACAATGTTGCACTTTCTTTCCACAGTGCTCCTGATTTTAGGGTTTTTTATATTTTTGAATCTCGCTAGTGCTGTGTCCCACCACATTGCATTTTCTTTCCACAGTGCTTCCGGGGTTTGGGGTTGCTTGCATCTTTGAATATCGCAACTGTTGTGTCCTACAATGTTGCACTTTCTTTCCACAGTGCTTCCTGATTTTAGGGTTATTTGTATGTTTGAATCTCACTCGTGCTGTGTCCCACCACATTGCATTTTCTTTCTACAGTGATTCCGGCGTTTGGGGTTGCTTGTATCTTTGAATATCGCAACTGTTGTGTCCTACAATGCTGCACTTTCTTTCCACAGTGCTTCCTGATTTTAGGGTTATTTGAATGCTTGATTCTCGCTCGTGCTGTGTCCCACCACATTGTATTTTATTTCCACAGTGTTTCCTGGTTTTATTGTTGTTGGTATGTTTGAATATCGCTAGTGCTGCGTCCCACCACATTGCATTTTCTTTCCACAGTGCTTCCGGGGCTTGGGGTTGTTTGTATCTTCCAATCTCACTACTGTTGTGTCCCACAATGTTGCATTTTCTTTCCACAGTGTTTCCTGGGTTTGAGGTTGTTTGTATTTTTGAATCTCGCTAGTGCTGTGTCCCACCACATTGCATTTCCGTCCAACAGTGCTCCCTTGGGTGGATTTGTTCGCAACTGTGAAACTCCCAGTTTGTACTTTACCACACTTGCATTACTGGGCTGGGTTCCACAGCTAGATCTCTCCTCTGAATCTCCTCACTGGGTGTGAGTTTCACATTCGAATTTTGTTTTTGTTCTGCACTGGCATAGGTGAATTTTTTCCGCTTAGGTTCTAGGGTGGGGGTGTCACAATTGCATTGTTTTGCTGTATGGCTTTTCCACACTTGCACTTGGCCTCTAACCTCCCACGAGTTTCAAGAATTGAGCTTCTCATTTAGCGCTTTGATGCTGCTCTGCATTCGCACCAACATGTCACTCCTGAGAATGTTTCAGGTGCAATTTTGCAGTTTATGTTTCGTCTCAGCAGTGTTTTGCTGCACCTGCATCTCCTCTGCTGGGAGCACGACAGGTGCAAGTTTTCCGCTGTGATTTTTCCTACCATTGTTGCTGGGAACGCTTGCATGTTCTCACTCTGCAGTGACCAAGGACTTGGTTTTTCAGCCATAAGTTCTCACCATTGTTTTATTAGCTGCACCTGCGTTGTTTCCTCTTCAGGTTACTCCAATCGGGGGTGGGCGCCTGAGTCCCACCGCTACCAGACTGCGCCGGCTCTCACAATGCCCTGCAGCTCCAAAATCAGAGGCGCCTGCTGGCGAACCAGAAACACCTCCAGTCCCTTGATCAGACCCCACTCTTACATGCCACTGCCACCATCCCAACCTAGAACCGACAAGAGGACACAACCTATGCTGCTGTCCAGTCTAAACTCCCCTTCCTGCATCACCCATTTGATCATCCCTTCTCTCACCCAGGTTGCCTTCTCAGCACTCTCTCCTCCACCAGACACTTCCCTCTATGGACCACTCTTCCTCCACCCCCACACACAAACTCTAACATTGCGATCACACTACTCTGATCCAGTCTTTGCATCTCTAAATACTCTATGTGACACCCCAATTCACCCACACCTATAACCCTTATCACACGCCCCATTCTCCCCCTAAACTCCCAAAGAACAGACACTGCACCTCCTGTGCATATTCTATAGAACATACATCCACCTAGCTCACATCCAGATGCAAGACATCCCCCCACACCCACACCCTCACTGCCATACCCAAGCCACCTAACCCAGTGAAATCACTCCTCAACCTGCTTGAACCTGCCAGGCACACAAACCAGGATCCACTCCGCTCACAACTCTAGAAGACCTTCACCAGACTCCCTTAGGACCCCTAGAAGACTGCCCTCCGACTCCACCCTCCTGACTGGAAACAAGACTGGCAAACCTATTAGGAGACCTGTATACCCTCTCACCCCCTATTCACCTCGCAATCCACATTCACACCTCAAATGAGGGTCTCCTCTCCTCACCCCCACATACATTTCCATCCCTTGTAACCACTACACCCACCTTTACCTAGGACTCCCATCTTGCGAGCACCCTTCATACAGACACCAACAACACACAAGGCCACCATCACCTCCAATCCACTGGAAACCACGGGCCTTCCCCAAGAGACAACTCATCTTCAAACACATCTCGGACCCGGTACCCAAACTCTCCCTCAGACTCAACACTACATACTCGAGTCCTTCACCGCACCTCTGCTAGCTGTCCCCCTCCCTTCTGTACAGCTATCAAAGCACCATCCTTCGCAACCCCAACATCTATATCATCCCAACCCCATCCATGTGGAAGTGCCCACTCCAGCACTTCACCAGAATCTACACCCCCCTACCTCAAACATTCTATCAATCAAGGGAAAAAGTGCATTCTGATCAATGCCAGGTCCGTCGCTAAAAACCGTCACAGCATTTACGACATCTCATTTGTAGGCCGCAATGTCCTCTTCATCACCAAAACCTGGTTCTCACACGACTTCCGGTCAATTGCACATGAAGCTTTCCCTCCAGGCTAGAATATTGTACATAACAGAACCAGCAGGGCAGGTGGCATTGCCATCCTGTGCAATTCCTTCCCCTCCATTTCACACTCGGAGGAACAAGCCTGCAACTTAGACAGTGAATCCCTGCTCACAATATTAGAGGACTTCAATATCTGGTTCGACATCACACACAACCCCATGACTCGATCCCTACTGGACAACCTGGAAACCCTACATCTAGCACAACTAGTCTCAGGCCCTATGCAGGCCACACCCTTGACACAATCTTCAGCACACTAGGTCTCATCACTACACTTCCAACTCGCCCACTCGTCTGGATGAACCACTCGGCTATCCTCATCACTCTTTCAACAGGAGACCCTCCACCCCACTCCCAACTTTGGATGAAATTAAATGTAACTCCCGAGCTGGCAGATTCCTTACTTGCATCCCTGACCTCCACACCACTCCACTCGAGCCAGATCTCCATCCGCCACTTAGACCTCTGGCTCTCAGATGCACTCAGCCAACTCACCCCAGTCATATCCTTCTCTAGCAGACAAGGCCTCCTTCCCAGATGGTTCACCTCAGCCCTCAAAAAAACTAAAATCTGTGATCCCTCAGTGTTTCTATTGGTAATGACTTATTATAATTGTGATTATCATGGCATTACTAATAACCTCATTGTGATGACTTTCCATCTGTTATGGTAAACCCCTGTTGTTCTGTCTACAGATTTGAGTGTCTCATGGGGTTGAGGACCTCCCGGAGCCATGACTTATGACCCATGGAGGAATGGGGTGGATTCCGGGGTTACTGAAGTGCAGTCACAGTCACTTGGAAGGGCCAGTCTCTTTGCTCAGCTCAGACTTCTCTTGGGTTCTGGACCCTTCCTTAATACATTAGTCCAGTAGCGCAGTTTAATATTGTAAGCCCTAGCTCTACTTTAAAACCTGGGAACCCTGCAGCGTTATGATAAGGCACTCCCTCCCAAATGGGGAAAGCCTTGAACCCGGGAAGGGAGAACATTTCCCCTCACTAGACACTGCAGGCACATACATTGTTAAACCTTTCTTCGGAACATCAGTGAAGTCATTTCACAATTTAAAAGCAACACACAATTAATCTAAGAGTCCTGCTGACAGAATGTTGCAGGCCCTCAGATTTCTGAGCGGAGATTGTATCAAAGCTACATTGAAGTCACAGATGCATTATCCTTCGGCAGAAAGATCCTCTGCTGAAAATATAAGGTTTCAGCTTTCCGGAACTGACAGATAATTCGATAAACAGAGAAAGAAAGTTTCCAAGTCTGTTTCCAAAGTCGAATTCAGAAATAGGGAAATCAAGAGCTTTTAGCACAACACCAGCAGCGCAAGGAGGGAACACAAACGTATTACTGGCTTTCAAGATGGCGGTAAGGCAACTTATCAATTTGATTCCAACCCCTAATGCCAGCAGAACCAGGTGAATTTAGGGACCCTAGTCAATCCCAGCTCTCATACAATTACCACTAACAGGTACATAACCTCAGTGAAATGCTCAATTAGGGAAGAGGGGAGAAACAGTTTAATGCTATCGAACCCAGTTGCTGGGTGTGGATTGCGAGAGCAGGAGGCTTAAACAGGGTGAAGGTTGCAGACTGGCAGATGGGGAGACAGAGTTGCCTGGAGAGATTTTGGTGAAGATTGGAGAGTGGAACTCAGAAGGGAAGGAGGTGGCTGAAGAGATGGAGAAAGCTGGAGATGTGGCAGCAAGAGTTTGGAGGAGGTGACATCTGTCAGGTTGTCCACATCGTTGTGTGGGCGGGCTTCCGTTGAGGCCCAAAGGACAAGACGGCCCGGACGTGATGTCAGGGGAAGGGGGGGGGGACGGGATAAGGCTTCGGCAGTTCCGCCGATGTAATCAATAAAGAAGGTTGTAGCATAACCCGGCTCCCGCGTGTCATTGCTGCGCACGCGAGGGCCTGCATAGGGGACACTTCAGGGCGAAGTGGAACCCCAACACTGGCGACGAGCGGGCACGGACTCCCGCTGGCGCCGTGCCAAGGTCTGCGGTCGAGCAGTACAGTGCGTCGGCGCGCCTCGGGCATGGCAGGTGATTCTGTGCGGCCCTGCCTCCCGAGTGACAGGGGCCCGGGAAGAGCACACGGGCACCCCGCGCCCGCCTCTTTGACGGCCGAGGCGGCGCATGCACGCCCGGTGGGCCCGGTGAACCTGGGGAACTCCCAGAACTGGTGAAAGTGCTCGGGGGAGTCCATCCTCTCGCTCCACGTCGTGGAGCATGACGCCCCCCTCCCAAAGCGACGTGAGGCCGGACGGGCTCTGTGAACTAGAGCCGCGCCGATAAACAAAAGTGGAGAGTGAAGGCAGAAGTCACTCCACACGCAGCAGGAGCGCTGCTAGAGCGGACACCCCACCCCACGTACAGCAAAGAAGCAGAATCTGCCCAAGCCCAGTACGACACCCCACTACAATTTCTCGTAGACACAGGAGCGACGGTCAACGTCATCAGTGAACGAGCATATCAATCCCTGGCCACACAGCTCAAGATAAGAAAAGCCACAGTAGACATATATCCCTATGGCTCCACGACACCTCTGCCATGCAAGGGCATGATCACAGCCTGGTGCACACATAAAGGACACTCCGCAAAGGTCCCGCTATACATCTTGGACACCGAAGCTAATAGCGGATGTATTTTGAGTTTCCGGACGGCAGTAGACATGGGACTGGTGCACATCTTATACCAGCTGATGGCCCACAAGTACTTTGCCAAACCAGATGCAATCGAAAACTCATTCCCAAAGCTCTTCACTGGTCTAGGCAAACTGCGAAATAGAAAAGTACACCTCCACATCAATCCTCAGGTCAAACCAGTGGCCCAACACTATCGAGGTATTCCATTCAATATCCAGAGCCAGGTGGAAGAAGAACTGGACAAGCTCATCAAAATGAACGTCATAGAACCTGTGTCGGGTCCAACGCCATGGGTATCACCCATTGTCCCCGTCCCCAAGAAATTACCAGAAGGATCCATACGTTTATGCGTAGACATGCGCAGAGCCAACACCGCCATTGAAAGAGAGAGGAATCAGGCGCCCAGGATCACTGACATGATCCATCTTCTTCACGGGACGAGAGTTTTCTCCAAGTTAGACCTTACGAAAGGGTACCACCAAATCGAAATTGCGCCTGAATCCCGCTACATCACCACATTCGTCACCCATCTTGGTCTGTTTCAATACAAAAGACTCAGCTTCGGCATATCCTCTGCCGCTGAGATCTTCCAGGAGGAAATTCACAAGGTGATCAGACACGTCCCCAATTGCCTGAATTACTTGGACGACGTCCTGGTCTACGGCAAATCACAGGAAGAACACGGCCTGGCACTGCACAGAGTATGCCAAGCGCTGGACGATGCAGGGCTAACCTTGAACAAATCCAAGTGTGAATTCTCGAAAGGGTCCCTGCGATTCTTCGGGCACATCTTCTCGGATAAAGGTATGAGACCCGATCTGGAAAAAGTAGAGGCCCTCAACTCAGCCACGCCCCCCGTGAACACCACAGACCTAAGGTCGTTTCTAGGACTGGCCAGCTACTGCTCCAGATACCTGAAAGACAACGCCACAGCCAGTAACCCCTTGCGCCTACTCACCCGGAAGGACACACCATTCATATGGTCGAAAGAGTGCCAAGCAGCGTTTGAGGCAATAAGGAAGGCCATCGCACAGGCCGAGGACATGGCATACTTTGATGCCAGCCGCGACACTGAACTAATCGTAGATGCCAGCCCGGTGGGACTCGGCGCCATACTGACCTAGAAAGACCCCAGGGAGCCACACATCACACATGTAGTAGCATATGCCAGCCGGAGCCTGACAAACACGGAATACTCGCAAGCAGAAAAAGAGAGCCTCGCGGTCGTCTGGGCCTGCAAATATTTCCATCTCTTCCTATTTGGCAAGGAATTTACCATCATCACCGACCACCAGGCGCTGCTCACCATATACGGAAGCCCGAAGGCCAGGATGCCGCCGAGAATAGCCAGATGGGGCCTACGCCTACAGGATTACAGATTCCAAATACAGCACCGCCCGGCATCCCAGGTCCACGACAGCATCTCAACCGTCCATAGCGGACACGTACATTAATTACATCATACATCACCTGCAACCACTCCCAGTGGGGTGGCCGCAACTATCGGTGCAGTCAGAGGCGGACCCAGCGCTGCGAATTGCTCGACACTGCCTACAGACGGACAAGACGACCCTCATGAGACAACAGGCCAGAGGAGAATCGGAAACTACAAAGGAAGACGTCAAGTGGCTGGAACAAGTCCGAGAAGAGCTGACAGTGGTAGAGGACAACATTATACTAAAGGGATGCAAGGTCGTCATCCCGAGAACGCTCCGGGAGACGATAGTACACCTAGCGCATGAAGGACACAGAGGCGTAGTCGCCACGAAGTGCCTTGTTCGCCAGAAAGCCTGGTTCCCGCAGCTCGACCGCCTGGTAGAAACCATCATAGGAAGCTGCCACGTGTGCGCGCAAGTGGCGTCCCCGCCACATCCAAACCCACTACAGTCATCACCGCTGCTGAAAAAAGTGTGGGAGGAGCTAGCAGTAGATCTATTTGGACCACTAAACAACGGGACACACGTGGTCGTACTCATGGACGAACACTCAAGATACCCAGACGCTCAGATAGTAGAAAGCAGTGCCACATCGAGTGTCATCCCGGCACTCGACAGGATGCTCTCTGCCTATGGCATCCCCAAGATCATAAAGTCGGACACGGTCCCACATTCATAAGTCAGGACTTCCAGAAATTCGCAAAGTACATGGGGTTCCAACATCGACGAATAACCCCCCGATTGCCCTAGGCCAACGGCATGGTCGAAAGGTTCATGGCCAACATAAAGAGGACCCTCCAAATCGCCCATGTTCAAAATAAGCCGTTCGAGCAGGCCCTTAACCAATTACTACGAGAATACAGGCACATGCCCCACAGCACGACGGGAGTGTGTCCAGCAGACCTGCTGTTCCGGAGACCGATCACCACGAGACTAGTGGAGGACCCGAGGCCACAGGAATTGATGCCGCTGGAACAAGAAGCGAAAGCAAATGACACCGCGAGGAAAGCAAAGACAAAAGAGATCACCGACAGGAAAAGAAGAGCTCGCGAGAACATAATGCAACCAGGAGATGAAATATGGCTCAGGCAACCCAAGAATCGGAAAGACGAAGCCACCTTTGCACCCACCCCTCTGGTCGTGACATACAAGAAGGGCTCCATGGTCACAGCACAAAGGGACGACTGCTCGGCGGTGACCAGGAACAGCTCGCACTTCAAACGTGTTAGACTGACTCAAGAAGGCCAATGGACAAGGGACAGAGACAGCGATGAGGACAGACAACGCGAAGAAGCGTACCAAGGAGATGGGGAAGAGTCAGAAGGCGAGGCCCACCTCCCAACACCCGCCAGGGAAGGACCAACCCCAAGTAAGGCAAAATGACCCCAGAGGAGCCGCATGAAGCCAATGCGACTCATCGAGGAAATGGGGTAATAGGGGAGCCCCTGGACTCGCATGTTAAAAAGGGGGGAGATGTCAGGTTGTCCACATCGTTGTGTGGGCGGGCTTCCGTTGAGGCCCAAAGGACATGACAGCCCGGACGTGATGTCAGGGGAAGGGGGAGGGATGGGGCAAGGCTTTGGCAGTTCCGCCGATGTAATCTATAAAGAAGGTTGTAGCATACCCCGGCTCCCGCGTGTCATTGCTGCGCACGCGAGGGCCTGCATAGGGGACACTTCAGGGCGAAGTGGAACCCCAACAACATCTACAGAAGAGAAAGAGGTGTTGCGATCAGAAGGATTGGAAGCAGAGAGAGCAGTATGGATGAAGGTAATGATAGCAACACGAGAGGCAGAGGTGGTAGGAGATAAAAGAAAGGTTGCGGAAAAGGCAGTTAGACCAGAGTGAATGGGTGTGTTAATTAATTAATTAGATTAATTGAGCATAGCTTGCTCCAATCAAGGCATCATGGTGCTAAAAGAAATGTTAGACAGAAACGGATCATAACAATCAAACCAAACTCAAAACAGAAATGTTTTCAGATGACTAATGAAATGAAAGTTGGTTTTTGATGGCATAGAGAGAACGAGGAAGCTTATTCCAAAGTGAGGCAGCTGCTGCAGAAAAAGCTTGGTCACCAGTTCGAGAGTGATGAAAACATGGAACCTGGATCAAGAGCGCATTGGAAGATCAAAGGGTGCGAGAAGAAACACAGCGGTGACATTTGGCCCAAAGATATTCAGGACCTGTGCCATAAAAAGCACAGTGAACAATGCACAAAGATTTCAATTCTATGCGGATAGATACTGGGAGCCAGTGGAGAGAGCGCAAACTGGGTAAATAGGCTCACAGTATGGAAGGTGTGCTATGGCTCTAGCAGCAGAATCCTATTGGATTTGCGGCCATTTTAACAAATGAACAGGAAGGCGAAAAAGGAGAATTGCAGTAAACCATGATGCTAAACACAGAAGAGGCAAAAACTGGAGCACACAATGACTGGGTAGAAACGGGAGGATTTTACGGAGAATCTTTAATTTGAAATGACCCCCTTGACAGACAGCACTCACATGGGCTTCAGCAGACAGTGAGGCAGAGATTTTACACCCTACCTCTTTAACCACAGGAATAGGTTTAGGAAAGGGACCAAGGGAGGGGGGCCAAAAACCTGACATTCAGAAGGAGGCAGCCAATGGAGGGCCAATAAAAAGAACCTCCGTTTTATTGCTGTTGAATTTAGCCAGTTTTTACCCATCCAATTACCTACTGGCTTCAGAAAATTTCTTAATCTCTGTGCAGCATCCGACTGGTTGGGATCTAAACACACCACAATCTGGGTATCATCTGCATAGGAGTAGCATTGGATGAGTTTCACTAAAGGCTGGATGTGTACGTTAAACAGGATAGGGGAAAGTGCAGGTAACAGACAGGAGCAGATTGATAAGGGGACAGAGAAAGAGACTGTGACCGATCGTCCAGTAAAGAGCAGAACCAGGTCCATACAGAGCCCGAGATACCAGTGTAGAGGAGCAGATGTACACATCAGCAGGAGATCCTACCCCCTACCTCCCCTGTATTACAGACATGAGACCGTGCCCTGTCTAATACCAGCTATTGTACTAATAGTGCAGCGAGTATTTGGAAGACGGTATCCATTAAGACAACCATATCGAATGTACCCTCGAGTTGATGACAGCCTGCAGGAGGAGATTCCTGAAGAAATACTAGAAAGAGCTAAGAAAATGGACTGATGATGTCATAAGAAAGTGTGCACAAAGTCCTGAAATACTAAATGAAGAGAACGTATGAATCCTAGCGGAGAAATAACAAAGTAAAGAATCAAGTGTACCTTAAAAGTGTAAAATAAGAAGATTACACAGTAGAAAGTGCTGCAGAAATCAGAGGTATAATGAATGCGCATACGCTGAAATGCAAGATAGATCAGGTCATTGTATAGGCAACCTACAAGTAGTGAATAGAATGCAGGCGGAGCCACCATTGTACAGGAACTGGACATTGGTATCATGAAATAAGTAAGCCAAAAAATCATGAAGAGAAAATGAAAGGCTGTGTCACAGCAGAATAGCAGATTGTTGGAGCTGTGTTGGGAGGCTGTCTGGCCTGAAGCCAAAAACTGAGAAGTCGAGGTCAGCTATCTACGCTGAAGAGGAAAATGTGTGTGGAGAATGAATGCTCTCACATTAAGGTGCAAGAAAGAACACAGAAGATGCCAAGTCTTAATTCATTAAAACATTTAAAAGCTTGCAGAATGAACAGAATTGTGGTCTCTTGTCAAGTGAGTCGAGGCTGAAAATAGGGCTTGAACTTGGAACGCTAGACACGATAGCGAGTGCCCTCACTCCTGTTGTATTCTAGGACAAGCATATTCTGCAAGGCCATGTACAAAGAGAATTTCATGGCAGAAGCCATTGGTGATGAGAGATGTTGGGCTAATTGGCTGGTAGGGCAGCTTCATGTCCTATCTACTTGCACCTGGGTCTTGGCTTATGTGTTGCTAATTGAACCGAATGTTCAGAAATGGCACAAGTGTGCCAAACCAATTGTATTTGTCCATAACGAAGGACCTTATAGCTTGAGAAACCAATGAAACATTGTGTGACAGATTTTTCTTAAATGACACGTATGAAGAGCTAGTTATAAGTTATACACCTGATATCTGACAGCCAATAACAAACCTAGCTCCTATATGATTGTATATCTAGATATGTCCCTTAACCAATCCCAACCCTTGATAGGTTTATCGCTATTGACACGTAGCATGATGTCATTCTGACACACAAAGAGACTATATAATTGTATTTCATGTGGAAATTGCTGAGAATGAGCGTCCGTCCGTTGATGTACGTTGTAAACTCCCTGTTTTAGATAATTGCTAATAAAACAGCAAGTTGCCATCTTCTTGAGTTTGTCCGGTTATTTGGACTCAGAATTATTTTGGTGTAATCCCATCCAGTAACAGATGCACGATCCAAGGGTGTCAAACGCAACTGATAGTTCGAGCAAGATCAGTGAACTGACATCACCTCAGCAAGATCGTCAACTACTGAGACTAGCCCCGACTCAGTGCCACTGCTGGGACGATATCTGGACTGAAAATGATCAAAGGAATATCTGAAGGTGACATGGTGATAGTAATAACAGGAGTGGCACAAGATGTAACAGATAAAGAGGAGGTCCTAAAGACTGGCTATCTCCCTTTTTCCTACCTTACCCAGTCACTATTTTCTGCTTCATTTTAAATTGTATTTACCTGTCTGCCTATAGTATATATTCAATATCTATTACTGTCTACTTTCCCATGTAGATTGTGATGAATGGGTTTAGAAGCACCAGTTGCTGATACACATCTCCGGTGAGCTTCGCTTACACTAAGCGATGCTACTATAATGGGGGCAAAAGAGCTATTCTAGATACTTTTATCTGTTTGCCTTTACGACTGGAACACTGCTGAGTCACATTGTCATACAAGCGTGGGCATAGTACATCAGATGCTTTTCTCCCCTTATATGCTTCCCTGACAAAATAGGACTGTGTCACGCATATCAATAAACATCAATTTGCACAAAGTCAGGCCTTTAAATGTATGTATAGTGTCTCAACAAGAGATTATAATTAACCTTCCCAGCTGTTCATCAAGAAAACCTTGAAATCTGAAGCATCACTATGTCCGACCCGTTCTTCCAACATACTATCATGAGATAATGACTGCATCTGTTGAGAGGTAAACAATATTGAGAGTAGCTGATGTGTCTTAAAGAATGAATGGATCCAATGTTTTTCTTCACTTATGCAGAAATGCTTTGACAAATTCTGTGTTGTGCCAGTTGTTGACATTTAGTGGTGGTTTGTCTTTTTTTGAATGACCAGAGCAAAACAGTGAAGCATACTGACCAGCTTGGTTTAGAGGTTGGCAAGTACATCCTCATGGGGTCCTACACCATGAAGCAATGAACCATATTTTCGTCATATAGGGTTTCTATGTCCTATGCTCATGAAGCCAAAATACCTCTCCCTAACATCAAAGGGCCACCAATGGCATCAAGGTACATTTAATACACCACTCCACTTGCCGCAGGCATGGCTAACCACACACATCAGTATACATACAGCAAGGACTATAACAAAAATGTGGTGGTGCTGATCACATACATTCTCTGTCTACTTACACCTGACTGCACCTCAACATCTCTGACAGCAGAATGCAATGCATTCCTATAGTAAATTTGGGCATGCTAAACACATAGCGATTCTCCAGCACTGACGCCACGCTTACTCTTATCAGCACCCATCCACATGCCTGACTGCACTGGTTGCTTCCTACCGGAGCCTGGCAAACTCTGCTAAGCCTTTGTCTAAGGCCAAATGCACACACGCATCGTAATCATACCCCAGAACCTCCAACACTCTGGACATCAGTCCTCCAAGGGCGTTCCCACTAACAGCGCATTGACACTATAATAATGGTAACATTGGTGCTATACAAATGACAAGTACAATACAATACACTATTCCTTTTCATTACACAATCTCCAAACCTAGATGTATTCTCTTGCTGGTTTAGAAAGATGAGGTGATTTTCCAGTTATAACCAAAGTGGCACGGAGGTGGTGATGATCTGAGGGAAGTGGGGTGACAGCGATGTTGGAGAGGGCCAGAATAAAGGAAAGCAGAGCTTCCAGATTATGTCTGCTTTATTTGTGGAGGTGAACAGACTAGAGAGAGAGGGCAAGGAATGGACCGTACCTGGATAAAAGGTAGGTAGGTTTGTTAGACGACGAGTCCAGTCAGATGTTAAAATGACTGGCATTAATCATTTTATGTAAGATGGTTTACACATTTTCTATGCATTCTGGTCGTTCTGTGGAAAAAAAGAATGACCTTGCTAGACAGTCTATAGATGACAACCACAGTAATACATGTATTAGCTCTCTCTTGAGTTGCTAACTTCATTGTTTAATTTCTCTGTTGTGCTCTAGAGTAGTTGGGAGTATGTGGTTGAGGTGTTTAAGGTGTCCGTTGTGTTGGTATATTTTATTTTTTATTTGTGTGGAGTTTAGCTCTTTTTGTATTGCAATGTTAGTTGAAAGTGTCCACAATTTTTTGCAACATTTGTTGGAATTGTGTGAGGTCTTTTATTCTCTGTTCTGATCCTATATCAGTTGGAACGCTGTTAGGTGTTTATGTGTTCGTAGAACTCTCACGTTTCCACATTCCGTGTATATGTATGTCATCCATTCTTGATTTTGTTTAAGCAATAAACCCCTTGCTGGGGGGCAATTACCGCATCCAGTACTCTCGGGCCAGTAACCTAGCAAGGGGTGTATTGCTATTAGTACCCCAGCACGTTGTACAAGAATACTAATAGTTTGCATGTTGTGAAACTTTTCGCAAAATACCAAATTGCACAAAAAAAGAAAAAAGATGGGGGCCATGGATTGGGGAGAAGGGGAGAAGGGACTATCGATAGTCCCTTCTCCCTTTGCATGGCAGCCTGGCGGACGTCCGAGCTGTGCGGGGAACACTACTGTTCCCGGCGCAGCCTATGGACAAGGAAGCAGAAGGTAAGTAGGGCGAGGTGGGGGGTGCCTTATTATGTGGTAAAGTGGATGGGGGATGGGATGCAGGAAGGCGCAGGAAAGCAGGGAAACGCACCTACTTCCAGAACCCAGTGGTAAAGCCCCCGCACTGAGCCTCCTCATTGGCTGGGAGACTGCCACCGCCCTGCCCCAGCCCGGGGTACAAATCTTTTTCATTCAGAACTTGTAATTTTGCTTTTTACAATTTAAATGCAGCAATATATGATATGATATGGCATTTGTAACCCGCCTATACACATGTGCTTCAAGGCCCAATGAGGTAAGGAAGAGGAAACAGAGGGGGGACAGAGACAATGATCTTACTAGGCCAAGTTACATTGAGATTGTGCAAGTGCAGGGGAGGTGGAAGGGGAAAAGTTCCAGGGGAAAGGGGAGAGGGCAGTGCTGCACATGGGATCAAAACAATAACAAGAGGTACAGCCAGCAGTTGGCAGGTGCAAGGGTAAGTGCAGACAGCAGGTGTCAAAAAGTGCAGGCAGGGGGACTGTAGGATTACAGATAAAGACCCAACTTCTAGGATTTCCAGGAGGAAGTGCGGATGTGCAACTGGGCGTGCAGTGGCCTGGGCCCGAAATCAAAGGTTAGCCAGGTGACCTGTGCAGTATCAGAGAGGAAATCAGCAGGGGAGAGAAGGAAAGAAGGCAGAAGCAGAGAGGAACGTCTTGAGGTGCTTCCGGAACCAGAGATGGTTCCCCTCAAGTTTCAGAGAGTCAGGGAGGCTTTTCCAGAGGGAGGCCCCGGCCGACGAAAGAGATCTACAACCAACTTGTTGCTTGCAGAAGCGACTGACAACTGAGGGAGTTGGAGGGGGAGGAGCGAAGCGCTCGAGTAGGAAGGTATTTACGAAGAGAGAGTTGGAGGTATTGAGGACCCAGGCCCCAGAAAGCCTTGTGGACAATGCAGAGGGTCTTGAACTTAATCCGTGCAGCCACTGGGACCAATGCAGAGATTTAAGTGCTGGAGAGATACAATACCTGGGCTTGAGCCCAAGGACAAGTCTTGCAGTCCTGTTCTGGATGAGTTGCAGAGGGTGCAGAGTAGAAGCAGGCAAATTTAGAAAGAGGCCGTTGCAGTAGTCCAGCCTAGAGAGAATCAGAGCTCTACAAACAGTGAGCTTCTGGGGGAAGGAGAGGAAGGAAAGAATACCTCTGAGGAGGTGCAGTTGGTAGTTTGACTTCTTAGAAATGTCAGAGATGTGAGGAGAAAAGGAGAGTGTGGAGTCGAAGATGACCCTGAGGTTCTCAGCCTCACAGGTGAGGCAGACCAGAGAGTGACAGGAAAGGAAGGTGCAGGTGTGCTGATAAGGAGAATCCCTATATTACTGGCAATAAGGCAGAGATCGTTGGCGGCACACCACTCCTGGATAGCAGACAGACAGTCAGAGATGAGAGAAGGAGAAGAGGTGGCAGAGGGGAGCCTGAAAACAAGCTGTCATTTGCATAGCACTGAAAGTTGGAGCAGAGAGCGGCAATGCAGTGGGCGAGAGGTGTCAAGTATTGGTTGAATAGCCAGGGAGAGAGGTTAGACCACTGGGGAACAGCACATATACAGAGTGAGATAGAGGAAAGGAAGGACCCCAGTTGGACCTATGTTGCAACAACAAACAAAAAAGCATGATTACATATCCTACTCACGCATTGAATGAGGAAAAGTGAGAGGTCTGCTGCGGTGCTTCTCACTTAGCTTGAAGCGTGTCCAGTGTTTACCTGTCACAGGAGTTGCTAGGTCCATGGAATGTGAGTCACATGGCTACCTCTCTATATTGCTGTTAAATTAGTTGCAATGTGTGGGGTGTTTATGTGCCTGAAGTTTTGCTAGATACATTGAAAGCATGCTACAAGTTTAGCTATCTGTTATTTCACAATATTAGTAGGTAGTGTGTAGTCATTCAGTCTCTGTGTATTGCGATATTTTCAAGTGTAAGAGTGTTAGGGTTGCTAAATTAGCTCTAAGTGTGCAAGCTGCATAGCTCTGTGTGTTGCTGTATTCTTTGTACGTGTGTCAGTCGGTTACCTCTCCGATGTGCTGCTATATTTGATGGAAATGTAAACTGTGTGTGCGTGTATGTCTGTGAGAGGAAGAGAGAGCGAGAGAAAGAGTGAGGAAAAAGAGAGGGAGAGAGTGAGAGAAAGAGAGAGCGAGAGAGAATTATGTGTTGTTTTTCTACTTTTGTTGGACTTTATGATTTTGTCAGGCAGTGCCCATATTTTAGGGAGTTCACACTACTAGAAGTGACACCATGATGCACTGCATTCGGGTATTTGTGGTCTCCATTCAAGAGAGGGGGGGAAATAGCGCTACTCTCCTTCTCTTTTTTCTTAACATATTTACTTATTGAGTGGTTTATTATGGTTTGTGTACTTTTCAAGTTATCGCTGTAAAATATAGAACTGTTGAAAGTCAAACATTGAGGTAAAGAGGGGAAAGAAGGATAGGGCAAGCGGGGTATGATTTGCCAGGCTGCTGGACTCTTGTACCTGGCGCGGTCCTGATTTTGTTAAGATTCAAATCCCTACATGATTGCTTTTTCTCGCCACTACTGGACCTCCCAGCCAAGGAGACTCTTGCAGTAGCAGCACTTTGCCCTGTCTGCCCCAGCCTGAATCCCTGCCTGGGCGACCTTGGAACCTTCGGTCACAGCAGGACACCTTTGGTAGTTATCTAGTCCGCTGTATGTTTAAAAAAAAACATTCACAATTTGACAGTCAAAATAATCCGAATCTGCAGCTTCTGAGCTAAAAGCATCTTCCTATTTTGAACAATACTGCTATATACACACCATAAACATAAAACAATCATGAAACGGCTGCAAACACAGGTAACTTAATCACATTGTTTCCATTACATTCCAAAGTCACATGCTATTTTACATTACATTCCAAAGTCACATGCTATTTTACATTATATTCCAAAATCAGATGCTGTTTTGAAACAAAGGTCCTAAATGGACCTACCGAAAACAATATTTCCACCAACTATAGCATGGAAGATGTTTTCAAGTGCCAGAGTGACAGAATGACTACATATCCTGGCTTCACCATGTGACGAAGGTATGTGCTTCCGGCTCAATCCCTTTATCTCACTATGGTGTATCTGCCAAATTAGGAATCCCTACTAGGGATTCAGCTCACACTGTTCCTTCAAAAAAGGCTCTCTTATGATATGTCCCCATGTCTCATAATCTCAGTGAACAGTCATATATTGTACATCATACACTTTCGCTTGCTCCTGGCCTCTTCTTTTAATGTAAATTCCCATGACCCACTCTAGTAGCAAATATTCATTTTGTGATGTCATTTTGAGAATGTCACAATGGAATACCATAGCCAAAGAGCTAGCATCAATGAAATGTGAGCCGATTTCAGAACTGGATCAATCGCCAAGAAAACAAACTGGAAGAAGTGGCAGGTAGCACAGACGACTTAATATCGAACCCACAAAGAGTGATCCAGAAGTTGAAGAATCAAGACTGGATAACGACTGGTGAGAAAACTATCGCAATCAAGTTCCTGAAACATCTGCCGGCAACGCACAATAAGCTAAAATCCCTGCTGGCGTATTGTATAAAATTCCCAGACAAAAAACTTCGGAGCATCTTTTTGAGAGCACGTCTAAATCTGCTCCATACCAGAGAGATTCTGGGGATAAGAAGCCTGACCAGTGTCATAACTTGCAGACTGTGCCTAATCGAGGGCTCTAAAGAAACAGTCCGTCATCTCCTGCTAAACTGTCCAACTCTCAATCCAGAACGCATAGCCATACTGTCACCTCTGTGGATAAACTCTGTGCTGGTAGAGGAAGACACATGGTGGTGCCGCCTTGTTTCGGGGGAAAAAGAATGTTGGGCAGTAGCTACATGCAAATTAATGGAAGTAGCTTTTACCAAAATAAACGGAAAAGATTCCAACTGCCAACCAGAGACCAACTAAATCAAGACTAACACAACCAGATGGCAAAGCTTACGCATTAACCTAAACTACAGTTCCCGAACGGGATGTAACTGTTTAATTGTTTCATGCTGAACTTCCTTCCCTCATTTGGCCATCTGGCGTTCCCTCGTCCAGCACTTTAAGGCTTGAAGAATCCTGGCAAACAAACAATTATTGCAATACTTCGGAAAATGCACAGATAAGCCCATACTTTTACATGAAAACTTCAGCTGTTCTCTCTTGTAAAAATCATTTTCTGTTTTTGATTACACACAAGTAAATAAAAAAAATAAAAAAACAATGTCACAACGTATGCAAATAAGGGCCGTACGCAACTCTTTTCCCATCGAAGGCCGGGGAAATCGAATGACTGGGTTCAATGGAAGGGTGATGTATGGGGTAAGAGGGAGATGGGACTGACTGATGACAGAGCTCTTTGGGAAAGAAAGGCAAGCAGGGGGCAGGTAGTCAAAGAGGGGGGGCCGTAGGGTGTATGAGGCGTGCATGTTGAGGGAGAGGGAAAAGAAAGGACGAAACGAGATGAGGTGAGATGGGTGAGGTAACAGCTAAGAGAGGGGAAAAAGGGAGGGAGGAAAGGACTGAAAGATGGGAATAACTTCAGAGGGAAGGGGTCCTGGCAGGTGGTCAGAAAGATGTGTCCAAATGATGGAGTTACTCACTGGCATGTCAGTGTCATGCTCCTGTGACTGCTGCCGCTGGCTTGTCCTGTGACTCCAGTCACTATTTGCAGGTTGCTGCCCCTGTAACCTCTCTCTGGCTCCTGGCTGGGCAGGTGGGCTGGCAAAGGGTAGCTAGAGGATGGTAACTGCTGCTTTCACAGCACATGAAAAATAGAGTGGTTGCATATAGCACCTACCATTACCGCTTACCCGCACCCCTCTAAAACCGCAGGCCACCCAGACAACCATTTCACGCCCACTCTCCAGGGGCTGGAGAGACACAGCAAGGAGCCTGCAAGTGATGGACTGAAGTTGTAGGCGCCATGCAGAGTCTCTCTGGCTTCAGTGGGTGCAGTGAGAGCACAGCACCACATTGTGTTTCCCAGTGCGGGATGTGCACCAGAGCACCCACAACATGCAGTGGAGTAACTTTGCTGAAAATGTTACCAGGGACAGGACATCTAAATGAAAGGGCCTGTCAAGGATTTTGACCCATGTTGAATCAATAGACTCGGTAGATGTGGGGATGAGCTGTCGCCGCCCATTATTTTATCCCAGAACAAACTAAATCAATAGACTGGGTAGATGTGGGGATGAGCTCTCGCCGCCCCCATTCACGCCAGAATCCAGGAGAACTGCGCAGTTTGCGCACATCAACATGGTCACCTAATCTGCCACCCACCAGTGCAAAGAAAGGTGGTTCTGTTCAAAATCCGTTTTTTTATGTCAAAAAGTTTCTAAAATCATGGGCACAAGATACAACCTTCTTGTGGGGGGTTCCACATCACCACTCTATGGAAGGATGCCATCAAAACAATGTTAAGCAAGGATCCTATACTATCAAGCAAAAGACCACTCTATTGAAATGCATTAATTCAAGACAAATCCCAAAAATGGGTGCAGTACCAGCTTTGTCCACAAACTGGCGCTAACGGTCTAAACTCTGACAGTAGGACTGTATCTCAGGAGTGCAAGAGGATCCAGCCAAACTGGGACTTCAAAGCCTGTTGGTTAATTAAAATTCTTAACCACCTGCTGTTCCCAGAGACAATCTGATTCAATTAACAGGCCAAGAGGCTGGGAAACCTTCTCACCCCAGAGACCCACACAACAGCCCAGAATATCACATGACCCTGGTGATTGCGAAGGAGGGGTTTTCCCTTTAGCCTGCCGGACACCACACAATAGACTCTTTCCCTTGAATGGAGTATGTTAATTTTGGATGTGGACTGTAAACAGAGCTCTGCCTGGGAGCAGGGACATGTGAGCTGACCCACCCAGCTTCGAGGGGCGGGCCAGACTTGAGTGTGGATTCCTATTGCAGCAAATATATGTTTAAGTTAAATGCTTCTAAAATATTGTATTAAGCTCACAAAAATGTGCAACTTGGAGAACCTTAATCCAAGAAATGTCCCCACAATTCAAGACTTGATTCAACTTTTTACCATGTTCTGAGGCGAAACCCCGCTATTTATTGATATTACAGACACCGGGTTTATGCTAGAAACCTAGTAAATTACTGGAATGTGTGTAGAAGGAGGGTGTACATTGGTGTAATTTTTGATACAGATTTAACATTGGTAAACCAATTAAAAACGAAATTAAGTTGTCATTTTTTAATGCAAGCCCCCAGGAAGAACAGAGTCGGGCAAGCATGGACCATAAGGAATCTGTAATATGTACATGTAATTTCAACAAATTGTGTATCTGGGAAATATGTATTTGGATCAGAAATAGATTTGTGTGCACATTGACAAGGGGAGTGTCTTTCTGTAAGCCATAAAGATGACACACAACCCAGCTCCCCAATCAAGGAAGAGAGGAGGAACTGGCCAATGATAAGTTGAGAGGGTTGGGCATGCAGAATTAGCCGACCCACCCACTTTCTAAACACATAAAAAGAGACTGCGGGGACAGGTAGAGACATTCACTTTCCACTTTCTTGCAGGACGCTTTGCTGGGAGACTTCAGACTTCACATCCAGAGATCCAGACTTCAAATCCATCAATCTCCAGAGACCAGAAATTAACTCCAGAATTTGTAGCAGAGAGGCCTGAATCCACAAGCTGAATCCTCTTCAGCAGGCCTCAAAACCAACCAAACTATTCAACAGCCGGGCGAGCTGTTTGAATTCTTTGCCAAGAACTTTTGCAAGAACCTGTAGCAGTATCCAGAAAGCAGTGCTGTATCCGGAACCAGAGAGAACCAGAGACCAGATCGCTGTGAAGAACTGCTATCAGAAGTCCAGCCAATCCTGACCCGATTGGTGACAAGGTCGCATTCCTGTCCAAAATCTAGTGTGAGTACCCAGCTAGCACTGTGCCAAAATCAATCTCTTAGTTTAAAATAATCTAATCCAAACTATTTTAGCCTATTAGAACTGCCTCCTAGAATCGTGTCATTCTGTCATCTTTAAAACTGAAAACTGTCATCTGTCATTCTGAGCTTTAAAATTTCAAATCCGAAAAACTACCTTCACAAAATCAGCTGTATCGCCGGACCGTTTGTGCTAGGAGCAAGTTTTAACTGTCACCTTAAAGCTAAGATTCTAAGCTTTCCAACGAGCTTAGAACCGACTTCCTACTCCTTATAGTGCCTCCGTAATTGTGCTCGACGCACGCAACTAAATTTGCCACGATTTGACATTTTGCTCAATTTCAGCCACGTGTAAAAATATTTGTCCTTGCTTTCCTTGCTGAAATTCATGTGCAACCTGACAATCATTCATAGAGCATTGCTAAAGTGATCCTGAATTAATTTAAGTATCTCTCACTCACCCTTAACCTCCTATAGGGAATTAAAAGCAATTTGAGTATATTTTTTGCTTCATTGCCACCACATTCAAAAGGATTTTGCCTGTGTTTAAAACTCCTACCTGTTTTCCTCTAAGCTTGCTAGGGGGGAACTGAATTATATTTGATTGCATTCCTGAGAACTGTGTGCTTTCCTCCCATCGCTTTACCTTGCATAGAGGGGGGGTGAATTGTCAAAGAAAAGTGATTACATTGCCTTTTGTTGAAGTCATATCAAGTTTATGTTCTGTACTGCATTTTCATTCATCATTGCATTGTCCTTGAATCCATAAAAGCATTCTCAGCTACTTTATCCTCTCTATATCACTTCTAAGCCATCAAAAGAGTGTACCACAGTACAATTGTCCATTGTTGATCACTATCATCTTCACAAGTGTGCTATCAAACATTAATTTATTATAAAAGTGTGATTATATATATATAATTAAATTAAAAATATATATATATATATATATATATATATATATATATATATATATATATATATATATATATATATATATATATTTTTTTTTTTTTTTTTTTTTAATTTTCAAATAAACCTTTTAATTTGCAAAACAAACCTACTTCTTGGCTCAGTAGGGTCAGGGGGATTCTAAGAGAGGGGTGTTATATAAGGGTTGTCATCCAGAGTAAACGAACAGGACATAAAAATATATCAATAAGGGTTTCCCTCAGCATCCCAGACTAGGCATTGACTTAGCTGTAGTGTTGAATTGAATCCGCTTACAGGCCCCCTGCTAAATGAGTGGCACAAAATGGTGTGTCACAAAAGTTGGGGGTGACAAACACCCTTGTCCCCCCCTATAAAATACACCAATGGCAACATGGCTCCCCTGGTTTAACGCATGTGCTTTCTCGTGAACGTACATTCTCCATTATATTTGTTGAAACAATATGAAATACTCTATATTGTTGCCCATCTTTTAAGCGTGTCACACTCCTCCTTCCTCTCCAGCAGCAATGGACTCGAGATGACCCCCTCACTTGATTGCCTGCCTGGTGTCAGCGTGACAGATACGAGTGTGATTGCTGCAGCGAGTAATTGACAGCGCTGCCAATCACTCCGCTGCAATGGCAGCTTCATTAGTGATGTCACAACGCTTGACCCTCTCGCGAGAAGATGGATGATAATGGCCTTGCCACAGTAAGAAACAAAACCAATGGAAATAAACCGGATGGCCCTGCTGGGATGAGATTACCTTTAGTACGCCTCGTGGAGCAAATGGTCTCCTTTATTGCCTCACCAGCACCTTAACGTGAGGCGGCCTATTAGCACTGTCAGCTGTGTACACGCAGCAGAATCAATGGAGCGCGGCTCAGCTAAAATGGCTGCTTAGTCCTTGTATCTGCTTGGAGGAGCAACACAAGCTCTGCTTGATGGTCTGTAAATGAAATAAATGGCTTGCTCAATAGAAGCAATTTGCCAGGGAATTTAGAATTATGATGGGGAGGTGAGCGAGAGATATGAGCGTCCTCGTTTCAGGAAGAAACATGATGGACATTCCATTTTTAATGCTGTATCCCGTTTTGAAGTGTGTATTTTAGACAGCTACTGAAATTATACAGAGGCAATTCTAGTGATTTGCAATGACACCTTCTGTCTGGTGGTTGGTGACTGATAGCATCTGTCATCTACCAGTCGTCCACTGGTTCTCCCTGTTTAACATTTAGGACCCAATTCGCGAAGTTATTTTACAGGCTTGAGTCTTGCACATGTTGTGCACAATACCCAGAAGGGCATAATGGGAATATTGTGCATTCAAACGCTTGCTTGCACATGTTGTGTTTCATGCATATTAAGGCAAATGGGCATATGCAAAATAGAAGTGGTTCAAGATGGCAGAGCGCAGACCCAGAAAATGAGGGCACACACCCTGCACTGGCAATTGGCCAGAACATGTACTGTGAGATCCCATGAGGGGGAGAGGAGGGGTGTGATGGGCTGGGGTGGGTTGGAGTCATGGCAGACAAGTGACAGGATTGTAAAATAACAGAAACTGGAAATGTGCAAAAATAGCACAGTAAACCAACATGACAGCACAGCTGAGCAAAAAGAGTTGTGATCTTTGCTTTATTTTCCATACCCTGGATGGACGCCTACAATTAACTGAATGCAGAGTAATATAAGCCTAAGCAAGTTCCCTCTGATCCAGAAGGAAATACAGTGCAGAATAAAACAAATAAAAGGTACTGATTTTAGGCATGTTGCTACACATCATGCAGATGTATTCATCCCTCCATTTTTAATCACCCAACACTATCACCTGTTAAGGCACAACAGCCATTCTTAGACATTCACCACTGCTGCACCTGCAGCCATTTAACCTTTGCTGGACTTTTAGGTGCTTATGTGCAAAAATAAAAAAAATGGCAAGCCAGAAAACGGGACCCTTTTGAGCTTGGAATGTCTCGGACCGCAGAACACTCTGGGTGCAGGGCGTTAAAGTGGCTCAGCAAGGGCATGGCAAGTTTTCCGAGATGCAGGATGTTGGAGACATTCCAAACCCGGGAAATCCCAACCCAATTCCAACGCTGCACACATCCACTTGGAGCCATGCCCAGGCAGAAAATGGTGATTCACAGAGCAGGTGGTATGAAAAGGTTTTTATCCAGAAATGCTGCATACATTTAGTCCAGGTATCGTTTCCTAGCCTCCTTCAGCCTTCCGCCTTCGACTGCATCTGAAATGTGGCTTTGGGACTTACCTGTTGTCATGTCCGGCAAGGACACAGTTAATGGAGCTAGGCTCCCGATGTCAGAAATGATGATGGCCTATAGGAGGCCTGGATTATAGGGTATGCCCTGCAGGCTGGATGCTTGAGGACATTCTTTTTGTGCAGTAATAAAAGAAAGCTGTTCTTAATTTGTGTCTCCTGCCTTCATTTATTCCCGTCGGCTCACAGCTGGATACTGCTGTGCGCCGACACGACAATGGCGACGAGGAGGGTTTGAGTTCGAGTGACCGGCTCCCATTTTCCCACATTGAAAAAAATAAGTAAAATGTCTTCCCTCCCTCCCTTCTTGCTTTTGGGAGTGTGCTATATTAAAATACGCCTCCCACTATACCTGCAAAATGTTGGAGGGAGGACAAGAACAATGGGATGGTAATGATGGCGAGATGCCAGACGCAAGTGCCTTCTGCAGACCTGTGCCATTCGACATGCAAGATCAACAGTCTCTTGGACCAAGATGGAGAGATGGCTACAACGTTTTGAAAATTATCTAGCGGCTCATGATGAACAGGCGCCTTATAGTTTCAAAAAAATAATGCTCATAAACCTAGTGGGAGATGACGTAGAGGATCTCATCCCTACTTTCCCGCCCGAAGAGGTGAAAACTTTTGCTGTGCTGAAGGAAACGTTATGTGCCTACTTTGATCCACATCGAAACATCGACCACCTTCAATACCGCCTGCAAACTCGCAGGTAAGAGCATGGATGCATTTGCGACTAGGATCCGCAAGTCGGTAGCTCATTGTGAATTTCACAAGTTTTCAAATGAAGAAGCGATACGCCTCAAGATAATTTGTGGATGTTTGTCGTCATCCTTCAGAAAGAAGTTACTACGAGAACCACTCTCAATGACCACCATTCTCGAAATGGCCAGGACAAAGGTGCACAGCGACACGCCACCGACACAAAGCTACTTAAATGGAAAATGACAAAGGTCATACGAAGGAACAGATATATCAGGTGACGCCAGCAGGACGTACTCGAGACCCGGGTGGAAACCTAACACAAAGTCATGTTTACACGAGCATGTGCTATCGGCGTGGGCTAACATTTCCTCATGATCCCGGCATGAAATGTCCAGCGTTTGGACAGAAATGCACTATCTGTGGGTGAGAAAACCACTTGGCCATTGTATGCAACGCACTGCCACCTTGATCTCAGGGGTCCACTTATGCTGCAGTGAAGCAAGAATCAGCTCCACGCAACACGATGCCGAGGAGAGACATCACTAACAGGCGACATGTTGTAAGGCATATACGTCAAATCACAGGAAGGTCTCCCTCACCCTCCTCAGTGGAAGAAAGAGAACCCCACGACTATGCATACATGATGAAGGCAACGACGACAACGGAGAGTGATGTCAGCATGAGGAGAGGAAACCATCCGGCCAACTTTGTGATTGATACTGGTGCCACACTTAACATCATATGCGTATCTGAGTATCAGAAAATGTTGAAACCCCCATGCCTGGTTTTGTCTGAACTGAAGATATTCCGGTGGGGAGCAAAGGGCCCTGTATGCAATCACAGGAAATTCTCCACGACTCTCTGGTACAAGGGCAGACACACGGATACGGAGCTATATGTCCTACAGGGTGAAGTCCCCAGAAGCAATTTATTGGGCTGACCTACCACCCTCAAAATGGAGATTGCAGCAGTAACCTATCACATGCGGCAAGATGACTCCATCACACAGACCTTCCCATCATTGTTTAATGGCCTGGGGTGCCTCAAAGGTGATATCATAACATTACACATTATGAATCGGTCACTCCAGCTGCTCTGCACCCCTGGAGGATACCGTTTCTCCCCAAAGCACATTCGGAGAAAGAAATACACAGCCTCATCGAACAGGACATAATTGAGCCTGCATGCGGCCCTACTCCATGGGTCTCCCACATGGTAGCAGTTCCAAAAAGGGACACACCCGAAGCAATACGCATATGTCAACATGAGACAGGCGAACAGAGCAATTGAATGCGAGAGGCATCCCGGAATACACTTGGATGTCACGATCAGCCTATTGAATGGATCCCAGATCTTCTCAAAACTCGATCTCAACAAGGGATACCACCAGATAAATATAGATGAGCAGTCAAGATGCATTACTACATTTGCCACCCACGTTGGGCTCTTCAGGTACAAAGGCTCAGTTTTGGAATCTCATAATCGGCGGAGATATTTCAGTAGAGCCTACGCAAGGTCATTCGGCACGTTAAAAACTGCTTCAAGTACAGTGATGACATCTTGGTATTTGGAACCACTATGGAAGAACATGATGATGCGCTACACAAAGTATGTACTGCACTGATGGAAGCAGGGCTGACTCTAAATCATGAGAAATGCGTCCTTCACGTGGAACACCTCCCATTTTTTGTGCATGTATTCTCGCAAAAAGCGATCAGTCCGGACCCAAGCAAGGTTGCTGCCATAACGAGAATCTCGCCACCGGAAGACGTTAGTGATTTCGGATTATTTCTAGGAATGGCAAGCTATTGCAGCAGGTTTTCCCACTGTCAGCGCCACACTTAAAGAACAGGGACCTGCTTTTTAGTGGACCTCAGAGTGTCAGGAAGCATTGAGGCAGATCAAGCAGGACATAGTGTCTCCGGAACACATAGCCTATTTCAATCCTGAGCTATGTACAGAATTGACAGTGGATTCCAGTCCATTAGGATTTGGCGCCATTCTGGCACAGCATCGATGTAGAAACAGGTGGTTTCATGTGCCAGCAATAAGCTGTCAGACTTGGAAATAAAATACTCGCAGCCAGAAAAGGAAAGGCTAGCAGTCAAGAGGGTCTGTGAGCACTTTGAAATGTTTCTCTTGGGGAAAGCGTTCACTGTTGTTATGGATAATCAAGCGCTAGTAACTATTTATGGAAATCTGCATTGCAAAATGCCTCCTCGCATAGAAAGATGGGGCCTTCGCTTACAGGACTTTGATTTTACCATAATACACAAACCAAGCAAGGAGTACAATCCAGTGGACTTCATGTCATGTCACCCGTTGCCCAAAACCACTCCATAAACATCTATGGCAGAAGAATACATCAACTTTCTCACCCAACAAGGAACTCCAGAAGTAGTCACAGCCAACACACTAAGATTACACACTCAGCAGGATGGGCTCCTACGTAAACTACAGGACATATCAGTTCTGGGAGATGGAGAGAAATAGAGTTCGATAATACCCTGGTACTAGCTGCATTTAAGCAGATACATAGGGAGCTGTCGATATCAGCCGACGGGCTGGTGATGCGAGGACAACGCATACTCATCTCAGAGAGCCTGCGCAAACAGATCGTCAATTTAGCTCATGCAGGGCACAGAGGTGTTGTAGCCACCAAACGACAGTTTAGGGACACCATGTGATTCCCAGGGCTTTAATTAGATGGTGGAATGCGTCGTCAACACATGCCACATTTGTCAAAGCACTTCGAGAGCAAACCCTTCTGAACAACTTCAAATGTCTGAACTGCCAGAATGATCCTGGACGCATCTTGCCATCGACATTTTCAGACCATTTGGTGAAAACAAATACTGGATGGTCCTAATGGATGAATTCTCATGATTCCCTCTTGTCCAGTTGCTGACCTCCACCGCAGCCAGTTCAGTAATAGCCGAGCTGGATAACATATTTTCAGCATGGGGCATTCCAGAGGTGTTAAAGTTGGACAACGGACCACCGTACAGCAGTTTCCAGTTGGGTATACAACACAGGAAGATCATGCCGATATGGCCTCAAGCAAATGGCATGGTCGAGAGGTTAATGGGCAGCCTAAAGAAGGTACTGCATCAAAATTAACTATGCTCCATGTCAATCAATCAGGCTGTTTGCAACATGTTGAGCGAATACAGAAACTCCCTGCATGGGATGACCAGACGATGCCCATCGGAACTTATGTTTGGCCGAAGGACACAAACCAGATTGCCACACAATGCTGCTGTGCCGGAGAGAGGAGATGGTAGCAATGAATAGTGGATGCAGTAAAAAAAAGGACCATGAAGGAATACGCTGATGCACACCGTAATGCCGCTAAGTCAAATCTTCAGTGCAGCGACAAAGTACTGGTGCACCAGAGGCAAAGCAAGAAAACAGACAGTGGGTTTGGTCCTGCACCTCTGTTAACCACTTACGTTAAGGGTCCAATGATCACTGCCAGATCTCCACACAAGATCAGCATGAGAAACGCGTTGCAATACAAGCTGTACAAAGAAGGTGAGCAGCACAGTGAGGAGGAAGAAATCAAACTGCTTGTGCCAGGGATTGATGGAGGGGAACAAGAAGTTGAAGCGAGATCAGCAGTGTCCACGAGATGTGGGAAACGAGTCATGCGCCCACTACGTCTCATTGAAGAAATTTTAACATAGAATTGTGAGTGATCCATTATTTTTTTTTAAACTCTATTTATTTATGGTTTTAGCAGATACAGCACACTTCAAAATAACATTACAGTACATGCATTATTTCCAGGACAGTACAGTTGTTTAAAGAAAAAAAAAAACATAACACATTGGTTGTTATATAGAGGCTTCATCGTCTGTGGCCATGTCACACAGAAACATCCGAAATGGGGCCCATATGTCCTTGAGTCGACTGTTTGTTGGTATAGTCAGTGGGCCTCATTCCGAGACTGGAGGTAGTCATGGCGCTATTTGCGCCATGACTGCCTCCAATAATGGGTCCGGCCACGGTATGGTTCAATGGGGACTTACCGGTGTAGTCCGACCTTTGCAGGACCGGTAAGTCCCCAATGAAAAAGCCATTCCCCATTCCCATTTGAGGCCCCAGAGGGCTCAATGGGAATGGAGAAGCCGCTAATAACGGTACCGTAAATTGCGGTACCGTTATTAGCTCTTAAGTCCCTTAACGGATCCCGTCCATAACGCCTGGTCAGATATAGGTGAGAACGGGCAACCCTTCCTGGTGCCTCGGCCCAGCATGAACAGATCTGAGATTGTGGTATTCGTAAGAACCCTTGCACCTGTTTCTGTATATAGTAATTTGACATATCGAACAAAATTAGGGCCCATACCAAATTTTCTAAGTATCGTTAGGAGATACACACATGACACCGAGTCAAACGTTTTCTCAGCTTCTAGGGAGACCACCACTGCACATGCTCCTGGATCTATTTGTGCCATTATCCCAAACAGCCTCCGTAAATTCAGAGCTGTGGATCTCGTGGGGATAAACCTGCATTGATCAGGATGGACCAACGTCGGCATGTTAGGTAGTGATCTATTTGCCAGTATTTTTGTAAACACCTTGGCGTCTGCATTGATAAGTGACAGTGGCTTATAGGATGACATGTCCTGTGGAGGACGTCTGGGTTTTGGTAGGACAGTAATTATTGCTTCTCTCATTGAGTCTGGGAGTCTGCTCCACTCTAATGCCTCCTCCCATACTTTCAGCATAATTGGGACCAGTTCTTTCTGAAATTCCTTATACAGTTCGATCCCCAGTCCATCTGATCTCGGGGCCTTCCCAGAACCTAATGCTTTTATTGCCTCACTAATTTCTTCTTCAGTCACTGATTGTTCCAGAGCCATTTTAGCTTCTAACAGGAGTTTCGGGAATTCTATTTCATTGAGATATGCCTGTATTTCTGATTCTGATATTTTATCATGATTAGCATATCGTTTCTGGTAGAAGTTGGTGAATTCATGGTTGATGGCCTGTCCCCCTGTAACCACCCCACCCTCCATTGTGTTAATACTTGCAATTAGGGTTTTTTGGTGATCTGCTTTGATGAGGTTGGCTAGGGACCTTCCCGCCTTATTGCTCTCCCCATACCTTCGTGCTCTAATTGGCGCTGCCATGTACTGTATCTCTCTCGTGGCCAATTTGTCGAAGTCTTTTAAGAGTTTATTAATTTCCACTAGGGTATCTTTATTATGTGCATTACTGTAATCAATTTCTAGGTTTCGCAGTTGGGTCTCTACTTCGGCCAATTTGCGTCTTTTGGACTTCAAAAGTCCAGTAGTTTTAGATATAAAAGCCCCCCTTATCCATACTTTGAATGCCTCCCAGAGTGTTGAGAATCTGTCTACCGTTCTCACAGTATTACTAAAACAATTCCTCCATTTCTATGTGTACGGATTCCGCTACATTTGAGTCTCTCAGAACGTTGGCGGCCATTCTCCATCTCCTTTCGGGGTGTTTTTAAATATTAGCTCGAGAGACACAGGGGAGTGGTCTGACAGCGTTCGAGGGTGTATTTCGCATTTCCCCAGCGAGTCTGACATTGCAGTGGAGAGCAGCCAGTAATCTATACGCGATTCTGTGTCGTGCACAGTTGAATAGTATGTGCATTCTTTGATACTAGGGTGAACCTCCCTCCATGCGTCCATCAATGACAATTGTGACATAATCTGACCCAAAGTAATCAACGCTTTGGTTTGTGCCCTATTGATTGTTGAGGATCTGTCCAATGTTGTTTATAGGAATAGATTAAAATCTCCTCCCCAAATGATGTCAGAGTTGTCAAGTGAGGCAAGTATTTCCAATATTTTTAGGTAGAAGCCTGGGTCATCTATATTGGGGCCATATGTGTTGACTAATGTGACCGATTTGTCTGCTATCACACCCCATACAATTACATACCTCCCGTGGGGGTCAACGTGGGGGTGACCTTTAGTCTGAAATCCTAGTGATGGGTGCAGTAGCGTTATCACCCCTCTGGCCAGGGAGGAGTATTCTGTATGGTATCTGTGTTTACCCCAGGAGGCTAGTATGTTTGAATTGCTGATCCCCTGGGTGTGTGTTTCTTACAACATCACTATGTGGGGAGAGGTCCTATTTACATATGCTCCAATTTTCCTGGATTTTACAGGGTTGTTGAGCCCTCAGACATTCCATGATCAGAGCTTAATTTTCATTCCGTCACCTGTACTGGTTATTCACGCGCTCATGTTTATTCACCGGTTTGTTAACAAAAATGTACCGCTTAATGTATGTGGCGGAATCATCTGCTAGACCATGATTTTGACAACTAATAAAACTTTTAACAGTGCAAACAACACATGTCTCTTTACTCCTCCCTTCCCTCCCCCACCCGCATCATCTTCCCCAACTTGATGATTGTTCCTTACAAACTTTTGGAGCTCTCCTGAGGTTGCCATGTTGCCGTCACATGGCCTCCAGACCCATGCTCACGACCCGGCTCTGTAGCAGTGCGTCGAGCTCCCCATTGAAGCCTGGTCAAAATTTCTATTTTTATAAAGGATATTGGTGCAGTGTCAGTCAATCCGCTGGATCACGTCTCTCCGCCTCAGGGAGAGGTCTGCCATTTTGATCAGGTCTGCGTGCTCTGGGGGGTAAGGGTATGGAGGCCTCCACATAGGACATGGCTGCAGCCAGAGTTTCAGAAAAACCTGCTCTACCCCCATGCTGTATTCTCATTTTGGCTGGGAATATTAATGCGTATTGTACTTGCCGTGCTCTCAGTAGTCTTTTGACCGGTTCATATGATCTCCGGTTGGCCTGGACTCCTGCCGCAAAATCTGGGTATATGTGGATGCAGCTCTCCTCATACTGTAGTGTGCCTTTTCCCCATGCCATTCTGAGTATTGCGTCTCTGTCCCTGTAATTAAGGAGCCGTGCAATAATCGTGCAGGACGGCGCTCCGGGTTTTGGCACAGGTGCCAGTATGCAGTGCACTCTTTCGACCAAAAATTGTTCCGAGAAGGTTTCTGCCCCGAACAGGGTTTTAAGAAGGGATTTGATCTGCTGTTCCATTGCACCCCTACCAAATTTCTCGGCTACACCCACAATCCGGATATTATTTCTCCTCACATTTGTTCTGCATCCGGGATAAATTGTCTTTCAGTTGGGCAATGTCCCGACTATGATGGACGATGGTGTCCTCATTAGTACTAATTCTGCTTTCCACTTTGGTGATTCTCGAGCTTTCTCTGTCCACTCTTACCTTCAGAGACCCGATAGTGGTAACAATGTCGTCTAGCTTAATATATATTGCAAGGAATCCGTTTTGTACTGTGGTTGTCAATCGGTCCACTCTATCGCCGCTCTCAACTTCTGCCTGGGAATCGGATGCGGTTGGTGTCTCAGGTGTCAGAGCTGGTGTTTGACTGTTAGTGAACGAATCCATGGGGCCTTTCTTTTTCATACCTGCTCCCTTAGTTATCTTGTCTGTGCACTGGTTATGTCAGCCGTTTCACCTTGTAGACTTTGGTTGTTAGCTGGGGCCGGCGTAGTCCGTTTACCAATTGTGCACGGTTTAGTGTCCACTGTATAATGAGTTGTCTACTTCCCTTGCTAGGCGGGCGTTGTATCTGAATCCCCTACGGGGGGCGACCCCAGGTTGGTCTCGGGTCTAAGATGGCGCCTAGTGGAGTGGATTGTGCTTTATTAGTCTTCAGTATTTCTATCTCTCATTGGTGGATTATGACCTCCAGGTTGACAGTTTTGTTCTGACGGATTGCTGTATTTATTAATCCCTTTTTTCTGGCCTATTCACTTTAGATCTGTTGTTCTAGTGTACATTTCCAATTTATTGATGTATTCTGTTATTTCCGACGACCTTTACGACCCTTGGGTCTATGTGCGCACAGCAGGGAGTATTCGTCACTCACACTACAACAGGGACGTATTATCTTCTCTCGCACGAGGGGCACACAGGCATCTGATGGCGGGCCCACCCGACAAGATCGTGTTGTATTCTGCTTTATGGACCGAGTCCTCCTCTCCGCGTTTTGCCAATCTGGGGGTCGGCCCGACCTATCTGGGCCTGCAGAACCGTGGGGTTGTGGTATTCCCTGCCCCTTCTGTGTGTAGGAGTGCTCCTTTTTATGGCCAGTCCCCTTGTGCGGAGTGTATCACTGTGTCGTATATAGTCTTTGCAGGGTTCTGGTCTTCTTCACCCGAGCCGCCCTCCTTTATATCTGTATTTTTCCACGTACTGCTGTTTTAGTTCATAAGTAGATATTGTTCACAAGTCCATTATGTGGTGAATGGTGAGGCCAGCGAGTGTATTGTGCTCTCCCACGTAAAAGTGCAGTGATTTGCCCCATCCACCTGGTGTTATACTGCCATGTCGTGTTCCATTAGGACGCCCGTGTTGCAAGTACGAGCGTTCCTGTTACTTTGGTATTTCAATCTCACACGGGCTATCTAGCATACAGCAAGTGTCAGGGCATACCCCCCGTGTGATGCCCAGTGTCCTGGCGTTCCTGTCTCACCGACCGGTTTTGTGTATTTTAAGGTGCTGTCCGATGTTATTACACTGCTCACCTTTGATGCTGTGTACCTTATTTCGTTTTTTCGGGCGCTATGGGTTAGCCCCTCTGCGGATATCAATGCTTCCACTATGTCAGTATATGTCTGACTCTTTGCCCGCTCGTGCCACAGGATTCATGGGCACGTGTTTGGGCTGCCGCAGTTGCAGCTCATGTAATGGCTGCAGGGATCGGAGAGTTCGAGGCTTTGTAACGTTGGTTCTACATTCAATATATATGTATCCGCCGCAGGCTCCAAAGCTGGTAGCGCGTGTCTGGGGCCGCACTCACCGTGTGTTGCGTAGCAGGATCTCAAAGCCAGTGCTTCCACCCTGTGTTGTGTTTTTCCTATGGGTTTGCGGCTTCCTCCCTCGGGTCTGTGCTCCGGTCTCTGTATCCAGCGCCGACTGCAGCCCGAGTCCCACAGTGCAGGGTCCAGGCGCCTGGGCGCCTCTCCGTCTTTAGCACGTCTCACCCCGCTACGAGTTTTTCCTCCGGCCACCTGATGGATGTCTCATTCAGCATTTACTGTGATCTAGTCTCTTCCATCAAATATAATGATTTCCAGCCGTTGCAGGTAGTGAGGGTCCCCTCACCATTGCATTTATGGCTCGTACTTGGGTCTACACGCTGGGCGGCTCCGGGTTTCCTCCCCTCTATGTTTTTTTTTTCTTATAGAGCATCTGCGGCTTGAGTGCTCTATTTCCTGGCACTCGGGTACGGCCCGCGCCGCGTCCTGGTCTCGGTGGATGTTCACATCGGCGTAACTCACACCAGGATTTTTGTTACGCCTTTATAAGTTTGTTTTCTGCCTGATCCGACACTTGTCCGCTTCATGTGTTGCTCCGATGCAGGATGTATTGGATTCAGGATAGTAGTCGGGTCCGAGCTCGCAGGCTAGGCAGCCATTTCCGTCGTGCGCAACAGCGCCCCCCCACTGTGAGTGGACATTTTGTTAATTTGTCGGAAAGGGAAGATGTTGTGTCTGGCGAGGACACAGTTAATGGAGCTAGTCTCCCGACGTCAGAAATGCTGATGGGCTATAGGCGGCCTGGGTTGTAGCGCATGCGCTGTAGGCTAAATTCTTGAGGGCATTCTTTGTGCACAGTAATAAAAGAAAGCTGTAAGGGTTTACACAGGGTGGGGAGGTGGTTGGGGTAGGGTTTATAATATACGTAAGGAGGGCTTGGGGGGATCCCCCAAATATAAAACCAAAACATTTCGATTAGGTTTTTTCCAAATAATTTCGAAAAAACTCATGTCTGCAAAACGACATAGACCCCTGAATACACTCACTGTGCTTCATGATCCTGACATCCCATGTTTTCCTGCAACTTCGCCTGCCCCTTTTCCTTACCCAAGACCTGGACTGCCTCCTTCAGGTTGGACTGTGAAAGATTCCTCTTGGGGTAGGACCAAGCATTGTTCCCTCCGCTCCCAGCTCGCCCTTCTGTAATGGTATAGTAGACCGAAAAAACAGGGATTATGACTTTTGCTGGCAACAATGCCTGCTGTTTTGATTATTTCGACTCCTTACATCCATCAAGGATCAATTTTGCTCATATGTGTCACCCCAGTTGGGAAGGGTGTCCCCAGAGGTGCGTCCAGGTGTTACTGTCTTTAGGGCCACCAGGCTATACCTGAGTGATGCTGCCCAGAGAGGCTGAATCATGGCTGTAGTTGCTTGTGGCCGATGGTGGAATGGATGTGATTAATTAACGTGGGTGACCTAATGACTCACTATACATCTACACAGAGTACGCTTACCACGTGGCTAGTGGCATAATATAGGTTTCATATGCCATAGAGAAGGGATGCTCATAGGATGCTCTGCTCCAGTGCTCTTTGACTGTGCTATTGATTGCTTTAGGGGTTATGCCTTTTGTAAAAGCAAAACAGTGTTCAGAGGGATTGGAGCCTCCAGATGGTAAACAATGCCATTTACTTATTTAATACTAGCCGATGTGTCTCATGACTGTAGTTGCAAAATGTTGTCCCATAGACTCCTGCTGCTCACGTTTTCACACTTGTTCTGCCACCTTGCTGTTTAATCAAAAGCTCCAGGAATGTTGCTTCGCCCGGGCTTGCCATAAAGGTGAACATCGTTAGTGTCTAGAATATGGGAGGAAAAGCTGTGACCTTGCGGTGACCTTGCTTGCGAGTCATGCGGATGACAAGTTCATTACAAGGTTGGAGGTAGCCCGGCAAGGCTACCTCCAAACTTGCAAGAAAGTCTGGAACCCGCAAATGGGCAATTACCAGGGTATTCCGGCCCCGCCGGACCCGGTAATTGCCCTCTCGCGGCTGCCGGAATCGGGGGATCCCCATTCCCATTGAGCCCCATAAGGCTCATTGGGAATGGGAATGCCTGTAGCACCGGCACGGTTCATTACCGTGCCGGTGCTACAGGCAAGCTGTGCGTGCGGGTGCCTTTCATTCGGCCAGGTTAGACCTGGCAGAATGAAAAGCACCCACAAGCATAACTCAGAGTTTGCCGGTCCAGATGCAACGGTACCGGTAAGCTTACTGGTACTTTTGTATCCGGACCGGCAAACTCGTAATGAGGGTCATTGTGTTTATAACTTTAAGATGGCAGAAAATTATTACACACTTCTAGAATCTGTTTCTGCACAATGGGCCATAAATTAATTGACCAAATTGGGGGCAAAACGGCATCCACTGAAGTCCCTATTGTTTGTAATTTATAAATCAATACATACATATGCCACATATTTTGTTTTCGGACTTCTTCTGAGACTTTTATTTAACCAATATAACCTGAGCAGGGCAGCATTATCACTCAGGTAATACCCCCTACAAGGGTTATATTGCTATTAGTGCCCCTGCACGTTGTACTGGGGTTCTAATAGTGTATTTTTCTCGAGTAGAGAAATGGTGTGTTAACCGTTTCTCAGCTTCAGAAAAAACTACAAAAAAAGATGGCCGCCAGGGATTGGGGAGAAGGGAACTACACCTAGTTCCTGGGGCTCCCATTAAATCCCTTGCTTCGCTTGTGCTTGTAACTGATGTCCCGGGGCATTAACTCACTGGTAATGCCCCCTACTCCGGTTATATTGTTTAAATATGCGGTCCCTGAAGATTCTCAAGTGAAAACAGCCTAGGTTACCAATCTCGCTAACACAAGAAATTCAAACGTGATGTCATTGTTCATACATATGTTTTTCCTTTTCTCTACAATTTCTCATTTCTTTTATTACTGAGCATCACCCATAATGGTCTCAGGCCTTTTCTGACATAACTGCGCTTCTATGACAGGCCTGTGTTTATTCACTCATCCCAAAATTCCATTTAATGGCTGGAGTAATCCATGGTTGGGGGTTGGGCAAGAGGAATAAAGGATTGAGCTGGGCAGTGGGGGCTCCTCGAGGTGGCACGTGTTTTGTTGTCCTCTTCAAAGTTTGGATCAAAGTATTTAGAAAGTGGAAGATAGATGGAGTAATTGAAGATTGTAACATATTCCAAGTATGGAACAAGGGTGGTCTTGGTTATATGGTTATAGTTTAAGAGGGGGGGGTTGAACGTGGATTGAGACTGTAGTGGGACAGGGGAGTACAGAAGTATTTGAGTGAGTGACCAGAGGATGAGGGGTCAATGTAGATATCAGATGAGAGTTGAACATATGAAGATGAGTTCAAGAGAGCTCCGACAAATGTGTGTTGGCAGTTTATGGAGGGGTACGTGAGAGTAGTCCCAATTAGTGGGAAGTTGTTTTTCATGAGTCTAAGTGATGGTGGGAAGATCAAGGTCACCCATTGTGACCAGGGTATATGTGTTGGGAGAGATTAGAGTAGTAGTTCGAGGTCAAAGAAAAGGTTAGCAGCGTAAGGTGGGTGTTACATTATGGGGATTGTAGGAGGGTGTGAAGCAGTTAGACAGACATATGTTTAATGTTGGAGGATTTAAAGTCACAGGTGGGGTAATGGGCTATTGGTGTGCATTTTCGGATCATGAGGCCGACACCACCTCAGCCATTTTGATAGTCGAAGGGAGAAAAAGTGGAAACGTCAGTATGGAATGCAGCAGAGTTACAGGGTCGTCAGAGGATGTCCCCATTTCAGTGATGGCCATGGCAGAGATATTGGGGTGCTGGGAATTGAAGAGGCAAATAGTGATGCCAGAGGGGAGCAAATGGAGTGAGGGGGCTGGGTAGAGGCTGAGGGTAAACTGACAAGATAGAGCTGGGTAGAGTGGATAGTGCACGCGAGAGTGTAGGATGGAGTCCTTTAGAGGGAGAATAGAGGTTAGCCAGAGTGAGAGTGGGAGGGGAGACTTGGGGCTGGTGGGCTAGAGGTGGGAATAAGCCTCGAGCATGAGGTGGCGTGAGGGCAATGAGGAGGAGGAGAAGGTTTGGTGGCATCATTGTGAAATGGGGTATAAGTGTTGGGAAACGAGTGGCTATGGCAAGAGTTGGGGGGCACATCCTCGAGTAATGGCCACTGCGGCAGAAATAAAGCAAGGTAGGATACAGGGTCTGTCGACCAGTATTTATCACAAAGAAAATCGTAAGACCATTGTACATTGTAGTGGTATGTGAATTTCAAATACATTAAGGGTGTGCAGTGCCAAAGGGTAAACATATAGGGCCTCATTACACGGTAGGCGGTGGACCAAGGTGCTATTAGCACCTTGGTCCATGCCGGTTAAATACCGGCACCGCCTTGGAGAAAAGGGGAATTACCACCCTATTCCAAGGTTGGCAGGGCGGTAATTCCCCCTTCCCCCATTGCCCTTCCCCATCCCCATTTTTGGCACATAGGGCATAATGGGAATGGGGAAGGTGCTAATTATGGTACCGCAAATTGTGGTACCGTAATTAGCAACCTGGTCCCTTTGCGGGTTGGTTTTTAACGCCTGCTAAAAAGCAGGCGTTAAAGTACCAACCCGCAAAGGGACCTCGTAGTAAGGCGGTAAGGGTTAACGATCACCGGTACCATTACCGGTGACCGTTAACCCTTACTGCCTTCCGTGTAATGAGCCCCATAGTTTCATTGTGATCGGATTGCACAGGGCCAAGGCGACTAACATGCAGTTTAAATACAATCAGGGTGCAGGGCCGTAGGCGGCGACCAAAATATTTGAATACATTTTGAATGTATCTGTATTTTCATTGAGGGTTCTATGTAGATGTCTTGTTCAGGGCTGCACATAGAGCCTGTCAGAGAAGTAGTTGTCATAGCTTCCCTAGAGACCCAAGCTACTCCTCACTGATGAGGCCTAACAAGTCTGAAACATGTCTGGGGATGCTTGTGGTCTTGTGCAGAAGGGATGTGATCTAGCAGTTCGGGCTGGTCTGCCCTTTTGGGGTGGGACCAAGCCTGATTTGCATATGGTTTTCCCCTTCTGTAATACCTTCTCAGGCTGAAAAACAATGGTTTGGAGGGTTGCCCAGAGATTTGTGAATTCAAAACCTTCCAGCCATTATCTTTTTGTTTTGCTTAAGTCATTACGAGTGGGACGGGCATGCGCAGACCTGGGTCCGAGTCTGCTGGGCCTCGAGACCCAAGCTGCTCCTCACCGATGACGCCCAAAAAGGATGGAACATGTCTGCAGATGCTTGCAGTCTTGTGCAGAAGGGATGTGATCTAGCCGTTCGGGTAGGACTGCCCCTGTTGGGGTGGGACCAAGCCTGATTTGAAAATGGTTTTTCCCTTTCTGTAATGGCTTGGCAGGCTAAAATACAATGGTCTGGAGGGTTGTCAAGAGCAGTGTCTGTGGTTATGATTAATTCCAAACCTTCCAGCCATCAACTTTTTCTTTTGTCCTAGCCGGCTTTGAGCTAATCAGTCTGATGCGCTTGACTTAATTTGTTGTTGCTAAACCTAAGGAGCGGCAGCCTAATAATACAGAGTAATCTCAAAGTTGTGTGGCATCAAACTAAACTGAAAAAGAGTAGACTGCAAAATGCAGAACAGGGACGACTGCTGAATTGTGGTCAGTGTAATTTGTGTCAGCGATGTTGTACAGGCCAGCTAGTCTGTGCAGAAGAGTTGTGCACCCCCTCCCAGGATTCTTATTCTTGGAGAGGTGCACCTGGCACATTTTACAGCTACACGTTTTGATGAAATTAGATCAAAGGAAGTCCATCGATTTCTAACACATGGAATTTCCAATACCTCAGATGCCAGCTGCGATTGCCCCCTTGTTTTGCCCCATGTCCCTCACCTTCCCCAGTTCCGCCCCCAGGTTACTCTCACTGCCACACAAGGTCTCTGCATGACAGCATTTGCAGGAATCAATAATGGGAGGTAAGCACCCGTGGCCCATTATGGACAAAACAAGTCTGGTAAAATCATGCATGGTTTTCTTCATAAGAAAGAGCACACCTCAAATCCATTCCCAAAGCCTGCTTGTAATGCGGCCGCTAGAAGCTGCAAAAGCAAGAGTGTGTTCTGGTTCGAGTGTGAATCTAAGAACAAAAAGTGGAGGTCTATGAAACAGTATTTTTCGGGATGTGGTGTAATACAATGTAATGCCATTATGTTTGTTTGTTTATTGATTTGTAGGGCGCACCGAACCCGTAGGTAACTGGGTGCAACGAATGTACAAGAATACTTTAAGCTTAGGTTACACAATGGTATAGATACAGTACAGTGTCAGGAAATATACACAATAGTACAGCAGGTGCAATAGGTTACATAGATACAACGTATATACAAAGGAGGTTGTCAGGAAATATATAAGGAAGTGCAGAGGGTTACATTAGGTTACATAGATACCGGGTATATACATCAGGGTTGAGTTGGGTACTGTGTGGATTATGTGTCATTGGAGCGCAGCCATTTCAGGGTATTTCACCTAAAGCTGAGGTAGGATTGGTCAACTCTCAGTGCTAGGGGTAATGCATTCCAGGCTTGGGCAGCTTTCACCGGGAAGCTGTTTCCTCCAGATTATTTTTAACTTAAGGAGTTGGCCACTCTAGAGGGGCGGGTAGATGTTCTCCTAACGATTCTCTCTGATAGATATGGGGGTGCTGCGTTGTTCAGGCATTTGAATGTCAATGTGTAGGATTCTGTCGTTAATCTTGAGCCAGTGATGATCCTTTCTGAATTTAGAGACATGGGGCCTCATTCCGAGTACGGCGCTAACCAATGGCGCTATTAACGCCTTGGTTGACGCCGTACCCGGACCGGCAGCGCCTTGGTGGTTGGCGGAATTACCGCCCCATTCCAAGGTTGGCGGGGCGGTAATTCCCCAATCCCCATTTACCCTTCCCCATTCCCATTCTTGCCCCATAGGGCATAATGGGAGTGGGGAAGGCGTCAATTACGCCACCGTAAATTACGGTGGCGTAATTAACATCAAGGTCCCTTAGCGCCATGGTATTTAACGCCTGCTAAAAGCAGGTGTTAAAAGCACCATGGCGCTAAGGGAACTCGGAGTATGGCGGTAAGGGATTACCGCCACCGCTCTCGTTAGCGGTGGCCGCTATCCCTTACCGCCATACTCGGAATGAGGCCCATGTTCTCTGTTGGGGATGTTCAGGGCGGTTCTAAGGGCATTATTTTGTAAGATTTGGATTTTGTCTAAGATGTATTTGTTAGCCCCAAGATATAGGGCATTGCAGTAATCCAATTTTGAAAGTTTTAAGGCGTTGGCCAGAATCATGCAGCTTGCTTTTGATAAGAATGGTCTGCAGGCTCTTATGAGTTTACAGGTGTAGGCAGTGGATGACGCCATAGCATTTTTCTGTTTCCTTCTGGTTAGAGTGGAATCAAGGTAGAAACCTAAGGTTTTTACTTCTTTCGCTACCTTGATAATATTTCCATCTATGTTAAAGGCAGAATAGTTGGAATTCAGTTTTTTAAGGTTGGTGGCCGATCCGACAATCAGGATTTCTTTTTTATCATCGTTCAGGTAGAGGCCATGGGATGTCATTCATGCCTGAATGAGGAGGTATATTTTATTCCCCAAGGCCGTATCCTTTTCAAAATTGCCTGAAAGGGGGATAAGGATCTGGGTGTCATCAGCGTAATTTGTGTAGGTGACCCCCAGTCTGTCCAATTTATCGAATAGGGGCTTGGTGAATATATTATACATAGTTGGCGATACACAAGAGCCTTGTGGAATGACTCATGTGTCTGGATAGGGTCGGCAGATGCCGAGGGGGAGAAAACACTCATCGTTCTGTTGTCTAAAAAGGACTGAACCCATGCCATTGCGTCCTTCGAGAAGTGGGCCACCAAGGCTTGATGTTTGCACAAGACTTCGTGGTCCACCAAGTCAAAGGCTGCCGATAAGTCAAGGAGGAGCAGCGTGGCTGTTTTTCCTTTGTCCCTGAGCTCATCGATTTGTGTTTTTAGGTCGATTAATGCCGTTTCCGTGCAGTGGAGTAACTTTGCTGAAAATGTTGGGGGGCACATGACATCTGAAGAAAAGGTGCCTTAGCCAAATGAATAGGGACAAAATAGTGTGCCATGAAAGTTGGGGGGACAAACACCCCTGTCGCCCTCTAAAATTATGCAAAAAAGAAAAAGTCAGGCACGCACTCTAGTTCCCAGTCTTTTTAATCCTCAAACTAGTAATAACAGGGTTTGATCCCAGCAATGTTCAAATATAACAGGGTTAAATCCCAACTGCCACAAAATGTTCAAAAATAAATATACCAGGGTTAAATCCCAACTGCCAGTTCAAATGCACAATAGTTCTGCTCCTCCAAGTACTTTTGAGTCTCCAACTCTCTTCAGGGAGGCTGTGTTTATATTCAGCTGTTGCCAATTGCTTGTTTAATTACAGTCTCAAGGAATTCTGGTCTTTGTAGTGATGCCACAATGTTTTGTTCAGGAGACCAGGAACTAACTCCCCTCCAAACACACACATCTTACCCAAAATTGGGGGAGGGGGAAAAACCATGATTATGGCTCTTCAAAGTGAGGGCATGATAACCCCCAGTGCTGCTGCCTCCAGGACCCGGGCTTCCTGCAACATTAAGTAAAAAAGAAAAGGTCAGGCGCGCACTCTAGTTCCCAGTCTTTTTAATCCTCAAACAAGTAATAACAGGGTTTGATCTCAATAATGTTCAAAAATAACAGGGTTAAATCCCAACTGCCACAAAATGTTCAAAAATGAAATATACCAGGGTCAAATCCCAACTGCCAGTTCAAATGCACAATAGTTCTGCTCCTCCAAGTACTTTTGAGTCTCCAACTCTCTTCAGGGAGGCTGTGTTTATATTCAGCTGTTGCCAATTGCTTGTTTAATTACAGTCTCAAGGAATTCTGGTCTATTTTTGAACATTGTTGGGACTATTTGCATCTGGGATTCAACCCTGTTATTTTTTTTAAAAACTTTGTTGGGATTTAACCCTGTTATTACTCACATCAGGATTAAATGACTGGGAACTAGAGTGTGCGCCTGACCTCCTTTTTCTACTTAATCACTACAATAACCAGAATCCCCTGAGACTGAAATTGAAAAAGTAATTAGCAACACCTGAAAAGGAACACAACCAACACAGCCTCCCTGATGAGAGTTCGTGACTTGAAAGTACTTGGAGGAGTAGAATTATTTTGCATTTGAACTGCAGAAGTTGGGATTTAACCCTGGTAATTTTTGAACATTGTTGGGACTATTTGCATCTGGGATTCAACCCTGTTATTTTTTTAACTTTGTTGGGATTTAATCATGTTATTACTCACATCAGGATTAAATGACTGAGAACTAGAGTGTGCGCCCAACCTTCTTTCTTTCTTTTCCTCTAAAATTATGCCCATGTTGTGGCCTGAATCCGGATTGGCAGGAACCTAGAAGATGGTTAGCTTCAAGATAGTTTTGAATTTGCACGTAAACTACTCTGTTGATGATTTTGAGGAGGAAAGGCACTGTGGTAAGGGCCTGTAATTTGTTGAGATGGTGGGGTCAAGGGTCTGTTTTTTTAGTAGAGGTAATACCCAGTACTCTTTTAGGTTGCTAGGGACAGTATTGGTAGTGAATGAAGCATTGATTCGTTTAGAGATGAAAGGCGCTAGGTCTCTTGCTGCATCTTTGATTATTTGGGCGGGACAATTGTCACCCTGGCAGTTTGACGGTTTCAGGGATAGAATATTTTTTTCTGTTTCCAGGATGGAAAGTTTGGTAAAGCTGAAAGGTTCAGGAGGGCAAATTGATTAAATGAGGCTAGTAGGTTGCAGTTCAGTGGAACGCAACAAGGCTTTTTTATTTGCAATCTTATTTTAAAGTAGGGTTATTTTGTTAGTTAGGGCATTCTGAATGCTCGTGCACCATAGTTTATCCTTAGGTGCAGTGTCTAGTCGAGGAATGGGGGATTCAAGTTCCCGCAGGATCAAGAAGAGTTCCTTGGGGTTGGAGCTGGTATTGGAGATTCTTTCATTGTAGAGGTCTTTTTTTGTGCAAATTCTTTCCTTTTTGTAGTTATTAGCAAAGTGAGTCGCTTGTAACTTGTTTTCCTCTGATGGGGTCTGACGCCATAGGGATTCTAGTTTCCTTTTCTGTAGTCTGAGGTCTTTGAGGTGGTATAACGTGCTTCATGTTGAAGTATGTTATTTGTGCTTTTGCAGATAGCCTGTATTTCTTTCAGTATCTATTAGTTTTCAGGTTGCTTTTTTCTTCCATTAAACTACATTTTTTAAATATGTATATGTTTTTTTTTGTTGACTGTAGTTTTGATTATAATTTTTCATTTTTCTTAATATTCATTGTTGCATTCTTCTGCAGTAAAGCCCTTCAAAGTGTGCTGGGTACATACGTTTTACTTTAAAAAAAAATTGAATAAAAATATAAATCCCTTTGTTTCTCTAGCTTCCTGTTTCCTCTGATGAATACGCTGATTTTGCTGATTATAGAGCCTGTTCAGTGTTATTTATTTATTTATGTATTTATTTATTTATTACTTTTGATTAGTTATTTCTGCCGCTTCCCCACTGATCGCTTTGACACCTTCTGGAAAGAATAAAATCACATGCAGCTGGAAACTGACTTGCAGAGATATTTGACCAAAAGGTGCAATTATTTTACTGCAACATTACCCCAGCAGTTACACATCTCTGTATATTTCTTTTTAATCTCATTCCAATATTTAAACGGATAAAACATGTTTGAAACCCGCTGAGCATGCAATCCAATTCTATTTTATAGTTAATGAGGTCTTGCCTTTAATGTTTTAAGCAATTAAATATTTAGAATCAGCTTAGTGTTCAAGAATCTGAGATTGTTCCATGCCTAGGGAGATGAACTATTTATAAAACATCATTTACAGACAATATGCGCTGCCGCGGATGCGTGAACGTGAACCATCATGTTCTTGAAGAGTTGGAAGTCCATTATTTCAAAGCAAATACAACCTGGGGATTTTGACAAAATGCTATTAGAAAGGAAATAGTGATTTCCTTTTTTAATTTAGCAACTGCAGTGAGGGAGCAGCCAATAAAGTTCCAGCGGATCGCAGGCTGATACCGCTGACCTCAGATCGCGTTCCACGGAACCTGCAAGCTGCATCCCCCCGCCCCGGACAGCCATCTTGTCCCCACTCTCCTTTCCCTTTAAAAAAAAATATTCTCAAGCCCCTTCCCCAGCCCGGCTTACCTGATTGTGGCTCCCGGGACGTTTACCCTGGTAAAGCCAATGGAACGCGTTACTAACGCTATATTGTAAATAATGTTTTATAGGTCTTTGAAACATTTATACTATGATTGGAAACCCATTGTGTCTATAATGGTACTGGTTGGGTCACGGAGTGAGAGAAAGGTGGGGAAATTTGCTAAAACAATATTTAGTCCCAGTGAATTTGTGTAACCTGTGAATATAGTTCAACAAACACGAGGTCTTTAAATATTTGCAGGGATTTATTTGAATATGTTCAAACAGAAGGGCCGCCTGTTCCCAAAACATGGGCCACTCCTCTCTGTTGCTTGGACAGGACCCAGAGGGAGAGGCAACCAGGTTATTTAGCTGCATTCATTGGTTTTTCAATGTTATCTACGGGCAGGTCTTACATCACCATTAATGAATGTGCTGTTTATATCCTAAGGCCTTCCCCGGCTGGAAATGGAACCTAACAATTCCTAACTTAGGCAGTCTTCATGTTAGAAATAGTAATTATTTTGCAGCAGACAGCCTTCTCCTTTTGAAATAGAAAAGATAATTTACTAGTGTGAGCAAAGCTGAGGAAAGTAAACAGGATCTTTCTGGACCAGGAGATTTGTGCTGCTAATCCTCCTCTGCAAGAAACATAATGCGTGTGTCTATTTCAATCTGGGCAGGCCTTGCACTGCACATTGTACTTAAGGTACTGCTACTGTTGCCTGGGCTAGAAACATTGTTTTTCTCTTCCTAGCATGAGCATGCTAATAGTAGAAGCAGTAGAAAGACCATGGCCCTCATTACGAGTTTGGAGGTAAGGTACGGCCCTTACCGGCATGGAGCAAATACTGTGTCCGTGTTGCCACAAGGCCGCTATTAGAGTGCGATTAGGAGTACGCGGGCACGAGCTTTGCGCCATGCCGGTAACGATCTTTCCGCCATGCCGTAAAAGGGCGAAAAATCACCCTTACCGGCATTGTGCGAAGCGCAGATAGCTCCACCACCATCCAAGCCATCGACATTAGCGGAACCGGAAGTGGCGTCATCGCACAGGAACGGGAAAGAGCACGGTGGCCATCTTTAAAAACACAATCCATTGCCATCCTCTGTAACCAGGAGCCATCTCACCACCACACCTCTACCACTACCTGCAGCATCTTACCATGCCCAAAGCACTCAAAAAAAGTGCGAGCGCTTGCGCAAGGAGCGCTTCTCACCAGAGGAGCTGAATATGCTGGCCGAGACGCTGCAAGAACATGCAGATGTCGTATTCTCCACCAACATGTCTCGACCTGCAGTGCACCGGAAGAAGGAGATATGGGCGGAGGTGGCGCAGAAGGTGAGTGCCGTTGCCACCACACCCCGCACCCCAAAGATATCCGGAAGCATTGGGACGACCTGCGTTTAAGCGTGCGGAACATCCTCTCGGCCAACCGCAAGCAGGCGATGGCAACAGGTGGAGGTGCGGACTCACCCATTAAGATGCAACCCTGGGAGGAGATCTGCGCAAGCACCATTGGGATGGAGGCTATTGAGAGAGTGGGGGACATGGAGCGAGGAGCCCCGTCATCGGCCGATGCAGGTAGGTGTCCCAAATGAAACACTGCAATGACCAACACAATGATGTCCCCCTGAACTGACAGTGCAATGATGGAAAGCAGCGTCCACCAGACACATATTTGAAAGACTGCCTACAGGCAGTGCACAGCACCATCTTGTCCACATGCATGATGCACCCCATATATGTCCCATCCCAGACGCATCCCTGCATCACCCTCCCAAAAGCCAAGCAACCTGTATGTCAGTACCCCAATGCCAATCAACTGCCATTCCATATCAATGCAGCTACCCCAATGCATGCCTGATGCATGTAGACCCATCACTAATCCTCTCCCTCTCTTGGTCCCCCACAGGCACGCCATCAGACAACGATGACCAGGACACCAGGGAGGATGCTGCAACACCACACAAGAAAGCCAGGGGCACGGAGGGAGAAAACACCCCCTCTACATCAAGGGGAAGAGGGCAACCTGGACCACAGTGGAAGGGCAAGACAACCCGAGAACCCACAGAACCAACGTGCACTACAGCCCTCACCACAGCACCGACACCAACCACCAACATACTGGAGCCAGTGGCAGAAGGCACTATATCGGCTGCCAGTAGTATTGTGGGGGAGACAGCTGCCACAGCAGCCGTGTGCGATGATGAGGCAGATGTTCTGCCACATTGCCCAACCACCACTACAGGCCCCCCGCATTCACCACACCAGCATACACGACAGCAACAGCCATGAGCTGTCTCCTGGGGACTCATGGCCCGGTAGTTTCAGCCCCATGCCAACCGTACATGATGAACCAACCATGTCGGTAGCATCTCATACATCCCCCAGTGTCGTGAACAGCCAAGAGGGGATCATGGCTATCCAGAAGCGGCAGGAGGAGTTGACAGGGCTGTTGACACAGCACATTACGGAATGTGGCCGGGCAAGGGATGAGATGAGGGAATGTGCTTCATCCCTCAAATCTGCAATTGAGACCTCCTCAAAAGACATCTGCAGTGAATTGGCAGCAGTGCGGCAGGTCCTCTCCCAAATGGTGGCAGCAATGGAGGCCATGCGTCCGGCACAGGTGGCAGAAAATCCTAGGACATCCTCCAATGCCAGCTCCACTAAGTCCAACCCCCTGCCTAGGTCTGGCCGGAACCTGCGCAGGTCGGACAGGTGTCCATCTGCTGCTGGAAGAGGAGAAGGGCTGGAGGTTCAGCCAGGCATTCTGGTCCCATGTGGACTTATGGTGCATGCCAGTGCACACCATGTGTGGGGAAGTTGAGGGGTGGAGAAGAGGGTGTGTGGGGAAGTTGAGGAGGGAGGCAGAGGGGGGAGAGGGTGTGTGGGGAAGTTGAGAGGGTAGTGGGAGGGGGATTGGGTGTGTTGGGTGGGAGGGCTTGTGCACTTGTTAGTTACATATTCTGAATACACCTGTTATGAAATCTGAATTCACATGTGAGGACATTGCTTATTGTGTACGTGTGCCTTATTGGTGAACAGTCTACAGTGTCCATGTCCCTGACACACCCAGTGCTCTGAGTTCCACCTCCATGTCACACTCCCCATCCATGTGTGCTAGAAACATTGGTCAATCAGAGTCTGACGCATGGCATGTCCCTCCTGTGCATTGCTGCCTCCCTGAAGTGCAGCCCCATCTCCACCCTCCTCATCCTCATCATCAGGTGGTTGCAGTTCAGCATCAGGGGGCAGAGGCACATTCCGTCTGATGCACATATTGTGTAGCATGACACATGCCATGACGATCTTGCCCACCTTCTTATGGCCGTACAGGAGTGCCCCACCAGACCTGCTGGGGCAGCGAAACCGTGCCTTCAAGAGGCCAAAGGTCTGCTCAATCACCACACGGGTACGTGTATGCGCACAATTGAAGTCCTCCTCGTGCCTGATCTGCGGGTTCCGGACTGGGGTAAGGAGCCACCTCTTCAAGGGATAGCCTGCATCACCTGCATGTGGGCAACAATGATTATGTATCAGTCCTCACATCACATGGGACCTGTATCAATGACACTGTAGCATGCATTCATTTCCTGTATGCACCCACAGATCCATGCATGAATAGAGACACATGATGTGACTGCTATGTGTGTATTCCTCTTATAGGCAGGTGTGCGTGCCATCATCTACTGGGCGCAGGGGGGGCCAATTCCTTGTGAGTGCTCATGCACTGTGGTAGTCCACAATGGTTGTTCCCATGATCTGGGTGATGGGCAGTGATATGTATGCTACCATCCTGTCAACATAGATGGCAGCGTCATGATGATCTCACTCTGCACGACAAATGGTGACATGCTGTTTTGGTGGACCTCTGTGTTGGTGTAGTGGTGTGTTCATGTATTTTGCCCTCATGTGGCTCCTTTGTACGCAGTAATGGAGACCTGTCGTTTTTGATGATGGTATTTGGTGCTGTGCATTGGCCATCCTCATTGCTTGTTGCTGCATTGTGCTGTGGGGTCTACGGTCTGATTATGTGCAGTGTACATGTGGTCGCCTGTGTGCTTCAGGTGGGCATCAAGCACTTGGTTCAGCGTACATGAGAATAATGGTTGTGATATGCCATGCATGTGCCCCACTGTGTGGTGGTAGGTGCCTGTGGCCAGGAAGTGGAGCACAGACACTACCTTCAGTAGAGGTGGGATGGGGGTGCGTATTTCAATAAGGCTGACAATGTCGTTATGTATCATGTCCACAATGGTGGTGATGGTGTCCCGGTCCAGACGGTACAGGGTGTGGATCTGCTCAGGGGTTAGGTTGAATGGACAGGCTCGGATGCGAGGGATTGGGGGATGCCTGCGTGGTACCGCTGGCTGCACTGGTGGGGCTTGCTGGACCTGCCTTGCCCTCCTTCTCCTCCTGCGTCTCCTCTGTGCTGCCTGTAGTTGTTGTTGGTGTTGTTGTTGTTTTTGTTGTTACAGCAGTTCCACTGCAATCATGTCCTCCAGCCCCAGCATTGCTAGTAGTATTGGAATCATTTTGGTGTGTGACTGGGTGTGGGAAGGGGTGGGGTGTGCTCCTTTTGTGCTGGCCCAGTCTATATTGCCTCCACCTGTGCTGATTCTGTGCACCTGTGGCAGTTGGGAACACTGCACATGGCCGTTTACGGGTGGTCCGCCATGCCGGTATTTAGTCCATGCTGGTAAGGTACTTTTCGGGCTTCAGTAGGCCGTTATTTGCATGTCCGCCTAACTTGTGATGGCCTCCTGTTTACGCCATGGCGGTATTTCCGGCATGAAGGGCCGCGTGCCCGCGCCCATGCCGCTATTTGAGGCACCGATAGTAACGGTGCCGCTAATAGCGGGTTGGTGGGTCGTAATGGCCCGGAGCGGTAAACGATCCCCGTAATCCTTTACCGGCATCGTTTATCCCTTACCTCCAACCTCGTAATGACCCCCCATGTCTAGTGTTTCCCCCACGTATGAGATAGTATTTCTTCGGCTTGTATCGCAGGGTTGCAACCGGCATCTGGATACCACTGTCAGTAACTTCAGGGATTCAGAAGTGGGAATAACCTGCAATGTTTGCTGCTCACCTGATGTTTGCACGGGGTGGGTGGTCCCTGATTATTAACAGATAGCTTTCAAAGGTTTGCCCAGGCTTAACACTTTTAAATAAGGTGCTGAGTCCTGTATCAGTGTGGCTGTAGCATGCGAACAAATTGCTATTTAAAGCAGATTCTAAGAAACAGCTGCTAACACCAGCGACTCACATCATACTTACTATTTATTTCTTTTATTTATTTGTAAAGCGCTGGATGGTGGCGCAGAGGCATGCGAGTGCTAGGACAGACATAACAACAAAAAACAGAGAGCCAGGGAACCTAGAGAGAACTCCAACCGAGGAAAAGAAATAGACGTACAGGATTAGATCGGAAGTTTATTCAAAGAGAGTGGATTTCAGAGTCTGATTGAAACTGATAAGGCAAGAGCAGAGTCTCAGATCAGGTGGCAGGGTATTCCAAAAGCATGGGGTTGAGAATGGAAAGCATCCTTTTTCCACCAGAGACAACTTTCCCTTCGGTGCTTGCAGTCGGCCGGTGTTGTACGACCGCAAAATAAATCTGTTAGGAACCCAATTAAGATGAGCTGTCAAGTAACTAGGCCCTTCGCTATCAAGACAGGAGTGGTCAATGCACAGGGTACGAAACATGACCCTTTTTGCTACTGGACGCCAGTGTAGTGATCTCCTAGTAGCCTACGCATGATCAGTTTTTCACAAGCCGGGAACTATCCTGACTGCGTTATTCTGAACAACTTGTAGTCGGTTCATCTCCCCCTTACCTACGCCTAGTAAGATACTGGCACAGTAGTCCTGGAGAGTGCTTGTAATTGCTCTCCCTAAGGCGGCACAGCTGAACATTGCAAGGTGTGGTCTCAATGGAGCCAGTAGCTTGATGTAGTATGAATAGCTGGACCGCTAATGTGAGCCCTTATAGATCGCTGTTGATCGATGGTAACTCCCAAGGTCTTCACTTTCTTAAGAGTGGGCAGCACACAATCAGCAATTTGTAAGGAAGAGTAGCCTTGGTCAAGTTGACACAGCTTAGGAGAAGTTCCTAGGATGATAAGCTTAGTTTTCAAGTTATTCAGTGCCAGGCCATTGTGCAGCATCCAGTATTGAGTTTTGTTGTAAGTTGCATTGATGACTTCAGTGTCTTTGATGTAATTCCCATTAAGTGGTAAAAGACACTGAGTGACATCAGCACAGTTGGCTTAACAAGTACCCTCCCTATCCAGTTGATCAAACAACGTCAACATGAATAAGTTAAAGAGTGTAGGTGACAAACAGGAGCCCAGCAGCACTCTGAAGTCCAGGCCATAACCACCTGACATGGCCTCTTCATGGTAGACCCTAGCTGTGCGATCTGAGAGGAAGGAAAGCACCCAGCTTGATGCTTCTCTAGAGAGGAAAGCTCTCTCACATAGCCTGTTAGCCAAGATAGAGTGATCCACCAGATCGAACACAGCCGTAAGGTCCAGAAGCATCAATAGCAAAGCTTTGCCTTTCTCCATTTGTATTAGAATATTAGGTTTAAGATCCAATAGTGTGGATTCAGTACTATGAAAGCTCTGGGGACCCGACTGCCTAGGTCTTAATAGGCCATACATGCTCAGAAAAGCCTGGATCTGTTCATATGCCATCTTGTCCAGGATCTTTAAGAGAAACAGGTTTGGAATCAGGTGATAATTATTTACCACCCCTGGGTCCTAGGAAGGCTTCTTTAGAAGTGGAGTTATCCATGCTTCCTTAATTTCCCTTGGGACTAGCCTTTTAGCAAACAAGTCATTAAAAAACTTTGTAATAAAGGGGGCAAGAAGCAGGGCACATACTAAGACTATTTTTGCAGGGCTAATGTTGCCCTTATAGTTTGTGGGTTTTATCCTTTCTAAAAAGCTTCAGAACTTCTACTTTGGTTACCTCCTTAACGTAAAATGCAAAGGCGGGGCAGCCTGGTGCCACGCTGCTGCAGTCGGGGAAGGAGGATCCACATTAGCCCGTCTAGCTTCAATGTCTTCTTTAATCAGACAGATCTTGCTACACATGGCCTTCTCAATCTGGGAGCACCAGTCAGTATCTTTCACCACTGTGGTGTTAGTAGGAAATGGATTTTTGACTTCCTTTAGGATTTTGAACAGATTCTTTGCATCTGAGTCTGCCATGTTTATCCTGTTCTCATAAGAGCATTGTTTTGCCTTAGAAATGGCCTTTTTATACTTGTTAGCGACCTGGCTTAGCGGGATTTGTCCAAAGAGGTTATTGTCAATTGCCATTTGTTGGGTGTCATGACCCACGTTTGGACTATTATGCTGCAACACTTGGTGCTGTGGGTTTAGGAAATCCAAGAGGGCGGAAAAGGCCACATTTGCGCCAGAATCCTGGAGAACCGCGCAGTCTTTGCACACAACGAAATGGTCGCCTGACCTGCCACCCACCAGTGTGAGCGTGCGGGGCCAGAAGCGCCATGAGCGAAATCAGTGCTAAGGAATATGGTGCTGTTCAAAATCTGTTGTTATTAATGTCAAAAATAGGTGTAATACCGGTGCTCACCACTACCTGAAAGCTGGCGTTTTAAAACCACCAGACACTTTTGTAAAACTGAACACATTAACCAAACCAGGCCAAAGAAAGACTTACTAAGAGGTAGATACAATGTAAAACTATATTCTGAAATGACTTGAAGGAAGTCACTGTCTAATGTATGTATTGAAAATAGCTGGGGTTGTCAGCAGCTTAAGTGAATTTGGATCTAAAGCCACTAAAATCGAAATGTTTAGAATAAATGAGTGACCAACTTTTGAGTGTCACATAGGTTGAAATTGTTTAAATGTCATAGTTTTGAAATTAGAATCAGTGTTGTAGCTGCATGTGTAAACATTGCAAGTTTGGTTTGAATGTAGAAAACTGGGAACCAAAGTGACACTTAGCTGAAGCCCGGCTGAAAGAGATTGAATTCTGCCTGACAACTACCCCCGACAGGAGTTGAAACTTGATTAGCAGCTGTGTTCCCAGGCCTGGCTGCATTCTGCTGCCCCTGCCAAAAGGAGATGACACCTCTCTGATTGAATTAGGGGAGTGGCACCTGGGGACTGCTGGAAACTAAACAAAGCACTGTCCTTGGCCCAGGCAAATGTTAAATTAGGGGGGTCGTAAATGGCTTCCTCTTGGAAGGTATGTATAAATGGGTAATCCCTATTTTTTGTTTACGGGGGGTCAAAACTGTAGGAAGGGATTCTCTGTGACGGAAAAGTTTACGAAAAAACAGATTGACTACCCCTCTCTTTAAGTCCTGTATGGGTCACGGGTGAAGATAAAGGTTGACCTGTACACTTTGTTAGTAAGGTTATCGCCTTGTTGGGAAAAATTGCTCAACAATGCAACTAAGTACAAAAAATTCTATCTTTTTAATAATCATAAAAATACCTACAAAACATTACAAACTTGACAAAACGTAACAAACTTAATACATTTTCAATCAAACCATTTAGTCATCATTCATCTATTCTAACAGGGGAATACTACAACTTAAACAGCTTTGTGCATAACGGTAAATCAAGATATGCATTAGTGACAGGGGAAAAAACCATTAGATTTTCCCTTGAGCAGTCGACATATGTTTCGGCCCGTTATAGTGTACCACCTCTGTCAACAGTGATCACTAAGATGAATATTGGGCCATTTTCAGGACAAACGGTTACTTTGTGGTAGATTATTCTTGTTCCCCATTGGGCACACTAGCACATCTATGGTCCATAGACTGAAGTTTGGACTATTGAGCTTGGTCAGACTCTCGGATGTGGCCAGGTATTGCCATCTCTGGCCTTGGTTCAGATTAGCAACTTCTGTGGCTTTGTTTTCGAGGTTGATCTTTATATTTCTGGATTTCTCTCGGTACCATTCATAGGCAGGACATGAACAGTTATTCCTGTGGTTATAGTGCTGCCTTGATCTATGTTGTTTCTGTGTCCGAGTGAAAGCTGGAAGTCTGCGAAACCGGCAAGAGCTCGTTCTGCAGAGTAATGGTGTGTTTGAATCAAGTCTCTTGGAAGGAAACGGGGAGGGGCACTGCATCTGTGAGCAAGCTGAGCTTGGGGGAAGTGGATAAACCAGAAATTCCACCATGTGCTTTGGAAAACCACACCCCACGGGGCCAGAGCATAGTTTTAAAAAGATGGATAATTCATAGTGCGGACTTGTAAAAATTATATAAATAACATCATCATTCTTGTGATTTTCCTGTGCACATTTTAAGAGGTGTTAGAACTCTGTACCATGTGCGGAGGCAAAACCCCATGAATTATGGAGATTGCAGACACGGGGTTCACGCTAGAAAAATGAAAAGTTACTGGAATATGTGTAGAAAGGCGGTGTACATGTGTGCCATTTTTGGTAAACATCCGATATTGGTAAACCAACTAAAAACGAAAATAAGTTGTCATTTTCGAATGCAAGCTCTTAGAAACATCAGAGTTGGAACAGAATGTACCATAAGTAATCTGTAATATGTACATGTAATGTCAACCACTTGTGTATCTGGGAAATATGTATTTGGGTCAGAAATAGATTTGTGTGCAATTTGACAAGGGGAGGATCCTCTGACCATAAACCTACCTCATCACTCTTACTCACAACTCAGTTCCCCCAATCAAGGGAGAGAGGAGAACTGGGCCAATGATAAGTTGAGAGGGGCAGGCTCAGTTATGCTACGCACACACCCACTTTCTAAAGACATAAAAAGAGCCACTGGAAGCCAGACAGGGACATTCACTTTCCACTTTCTTGCGGGACGCTTTGCCGGGAGACTCCAGACTTCAAATCCATCAATCTCCAGAGACCAGAACTTAACTCCAGAGCTTGTAGCAGAGAGGCCTGAATCCACAAGCTGAATCCTTCTTCAGCAGGCCTCCAAATCATTTGCAAACTATTCAACAGCTGAGCGAGCTGTTTGAAATCTTTGCCAAGAACTTTTGCCAGAACCGGTAGCAGACCCAGAAGGCAGAATTATCCAGAGAGACCAGAGATCCAGAGAGACCAGGCCAGATCGCTGAGAGCTGACCCAGATCGCTGTGCGCAGAACCAGTACCCAGTGGCGAGAGAACCGCAGCCAATCCTGACCCGATCCGTGACAAAGTCGCATTCCTGTCCAAAATATAGTGTGAGTACTCAGCCAGAACTGTGCAAAACCAATCTCTTAGTTTAAAATAATCTAATTCAAACTATTTTAACCTATCTAGAACTACACCATAGCATTGTGTGTCCTTCTGTGACTTTAAAGCTGCAAAACTGTCATTCTGAAACTTTAAAAGTTCATTTCTGAAAATCTACCTCCACAAAATCGTCTGTATCTCTTGAACCGTTTGTGATAGAAGCGAGATATAACTTATATTTTAAAGCTGAGATTCTAAGCATTCCAACAAACTGACTTGCTACTCCTTATACTTCCTCCGTAATAGCGCTCGACGCACGCCACTAAATTGCCGCAATTTGACATTTTGCTTCATTTCAGCCACGTGTAAAAATATTTGTCTCTTGTTTCCTTTGCTGAAATTCGTTTGCAACCTGGCAATCATTCTTAGAGCATTGCTAAAGTGATCCTGAACTAATTTAAAGTAGCTATCACCCACCCTGAATCTCTTATCGGGAATTAAAATCATCTTTAGCATATTTTTCCCTTCTTTGCATAGCACCTTTAAAGTACTTTGCCTGTGTTTAAAATCATCCCGGTTTCTCTAAGCTGGCCAGGGGGGAACTGAATTCGTATTGTACTGTGATTGTATTCCTGAGAACTGTGTGCTCTCCCTTCCATCTTCTATTGCATAGGGGGGGTGAGTTGCCAAAAGGGGAAACGTGATTCTATTACCTTTTGCTGAAATCATATCAAGTTTATTCCTGTGTTGCTTCTTTTCCATCTTGCATTTCCTTGTACCATATAAAACATTCTCAGCTACCTTATCCTCTATACTACTCCCAAGTAATTAAACCAGTGTGCCAGTATAACATCATCCATTGTTGATCACTGACATATGTCTAAGTGTGATATCAAATATTAATGTATTATAAAAGTGTGATATATATCTATTGTTTAATTTTTCAAATAAACCTCTTCAATTTGCAAAACAAACCTAATTCTTGGCTCAGTGGGTCAGGGGGATTCTCAGAGAGGGGCGTGATACAAGGGTTCATCATCCAGATTATAACTTGTCATAAAAATATATAAATAAGGGCTTCCCTTGAGCAATCCCAGACAAGGCACTGACTTAGTGGGACTGCTTGATTGGAGTCTTTAACAGAGTGGGGTCTCGTCCGGGATTCTGGATTAGATCTATCACTTGTGCAGATTAATACAGTGCGCTAACTGACGGGATACATACAACCGGTCGGATCACCACGCTGTGGTACACTGTAAAGCACTCCTCAAAGGAACGCTCTAAGGAAACGCTCTGTTTTGCAAAATAAAATACAAACTTCTGTAGGTCAGGAAGGAAATCATGTTCCAGAATGACGACCTTGGTAGATATCAAAATAGCCAGAGACACCTCTTACATAAGATATTTGTGAGAGGTGAGTGGGCTCATCAGGACCAGGCGGTCTGGTTGCAGGCAATCGCACCCCAGATCACTGAAACAGGGTCAGATATATGGAGAGATCAGGGTCCCTTACATGTGGCCCTGAGTGAACTATATATGGCCCCTAAGTCAAGGATGAGCACAACAAGATTGCCAGGGTTTCGGCATATTTATATTTACATATGGGAGCCATACAGGACAAATGTGCTGAAGGCCAAGATCTGGCAAATAGGCAACTGATGGCATTAGAGAAGGCCCAATCTGACCTGGTCTCTTCTGAGAAGAGGCTGCAGAGGAGCCAGGAATCAGAAAATGATAGTAGGCAGTACATTAGTAAAATAAAGGAGGATATGGATATCCTGCAACAGGAAAAGGCTGACCAGGATACCAGATTTCTGGCCTTGCAGAAGGAGTACCAAGAAGGATTGGACTCCCTACTGCAGAGCCAGAAAAAGCTGGAGCAACAACTAGACTTTAACAGGGCATACACAGAGCAGGTTATGCACCCAGCAAATCTGACTAGACAGAGAGAAAGAGGAAAGCAATACATTGATTTTGAAAGACCTGGATACCCAGGCAGAGTTTGATCAAGAACACCAGAAAGCTGGTGCCTTTCAAAGGCAGAGGGACGACCTGGCGGCACAGATGCAGGCTATTAGTCAGGAAAGGGACACCTTAGGCCAGGAAGTCTGCCAATTAAAAGAAAAAATTGAAGGAAATCACCTGGCCCTCCAGGAGCTGGGTGACCTCCAAAAAGAGCATCAGAACTTGTTAGAGCACACCAGGAGGGTGGAAGATGCTCTGGCAAGAAAGGAGCAGGCCAGTAGGGATGGGACTCATTAGGTAACCCTCCTGCAGCAAAGACTGGCCCAGTATTCCAGGACCAATCAGGAGGCACAGAGAGAGAAAGAGGCTCTCTGTCAGCACAATGATAGGCTTGTGGGATGTTTTTATCCACACATCCAAGCCCTATCTCAAAACTGTGCAGTACTGACATGGAAAACATCATGATGGCCAGAGATTCCCAGAAAATGCCCAGGGAAGTGCATGAAGAATAGGCTGCCACCCATTTTGCCGATGTTATGGGCACAGAAGGGCACTGCCTAAAACCACCATTGGACTACCCCCACAGTAGCCTGAAACCATTGGGAATGGCAATGCTGATTGCCAAAAGCAACCTAGAATTGTGGGGAATTCATTTTCTTAAATCCCAAAAATGGGTGCATTACCAGTACTCACCACTATCAGAAAGCCGGCGTTTTAAAACAACACCAGACTTTTTTCTCTTTTTGTGTAAAACTGAATAAATGAACCCAAAGCAGGCCAAAGAAAGACTTACTGAGAGGTGGATCCAATGTAAAGTTATATTCTGAAGTGACTTGAAGGTTTATAACAAGACTGGCTGAGCTGTGGATTTCAGCAGTTTAAGTAAATTTGGACTGAAAGACACTAAAAATCTAAATGTTTAAAAGAAATGAGTGACCTACTTTTGAGTGTCACACAGGTTGCAATTGTTTAAATGTCATAGTTTTAAACTTAGAATCAGAATTCTAGCTGCATATGTAAAAATGGTTAGTTTTATTTGAATGCAGAAAACTGGGTAACTAAAAGTGACATTAGCTGGGGCCTGGCTTAAGGAACTGAATTCTGCCCACCAGCTACCCCCGACAGGAGTTGAGACTTGCACAACTGCTGTGTTCCCAGGCCTAGCTGCCTTTTGCTGTTCCCACCAAAAGGGATATGACACTTCTCTGATTGGATTATCAAGGGACTGCTAGAGACTAAACATAGGACCCAGGCAGAGGGTTTATTGAAGTGGCCATAAATGGCTTCCTCTTGAACAATGGGCCTTCCAGGGTCCAGGCAAATGTTTTATTATGGGGGCCGTAAATGTGGCTTCCTCCTGGAAGGAAAGGGGAGGAGCACTGCATGTGAGAGCAAGCTGGCTTGGCAGAAACTGGGAGGGGGAGAAACTGGAGACAGAGGCTGAGGTTGAAGAAAGTGGAAAGACTGGTTTCTGTACCATGTGACCTGAAAAGACACACCCCTGTAGCCAGAATATGGTTTTAGAAAAAGATGAATAACTCATAGTACGGACTTGTCATGATTATTTAAATGATACCATAATTCTTGTGATTTTTCTGCCCACATTTTAAGAGGTTTTTAGAACCGGTGGCATGATCTGGGGGCAAGCTAGCAGTTAAGAGGGTATTACTTAAAATGTATGCATGTTAAAAGTCTGATACTTCATCAATTAATGCCTGCATGCCTTGCACACATTTGGGTAAATTTGAGTAAGAATCTGATATTGGTAACCTGACCAAAAAGTGCAAATGTTGCCATTTCTGAATGCAAGCTCCCAGGAAGAGCAGATTTGGACAGGGTATACCTCCTGTGATATGTGATGGGTGCATGTAATTTTAAAAAAATGTGTACCTGTGCAAATATGTCTTTTGGGTCAAAATATAGATTGTGTGTAATTTGACAGGGGTGGGTTCTCTGTACCATAAACAGACCTCATCATGATGACACTTCATTTCATTCCCCCAATCAAGGGGAAGAGGATGAAGTGGCCAATGACAAGTGGAGAGGGGTAGGGCCTAGGAAGCTAGCCTTTCCACCCATTTTGAAAACACATAAAAGCAGACAGTCAGGGCAGAGAGGGACATTCAATTCCATTTGCTGCGGAGCATGCTGCCGGACCATACCACATCCAGAGATCCAGACTTCAAATCCATCAATCTCCAGAGAAAGCTGTGCAGAAAGATCCAGAAGCAGTGCTGTACCCAGAGAGAGCAGAGCTGACCCAGACCACTGTTAGCAGAACCAGAGAGCTGACCCAGATCACTGTGAAGTGCCGAGACCAGACCAGAGTCTAGTCTAAAACCTGACCAGATCCGTGGCGAGGCCCATTCTATTTCTAAATATATTGTGAGTACCTAGCAGAACTGTGCAGAACCAATCTCTTAGTTAAAATAATATAATTCAATCTATTTTAATCTAAGTAGAACTGCCTCCTAACTGTCACCTGTCATTTTGTAAAGCTGTCACCTGTCATTTCTAGTTGCTAGCTGTCACTTGTCACTTTGAACTTTAAAATTTCAAATCTGAAAAATGACCTTTACCATATCGCTCATATCTCCGTGACCGTTTGTCTTAGAGACTTGCAGTAACTTTCCTCTGAAAGCTGGGAATCTTGGCTTTTCAACGAACCTAGAACCGCATTCCTATTCCATACACTATTGCCGCAATCGCGAAAAATGCACTCGCGAATTTTGCCGCGATTTGCAAATTTCTCCACGTGTGAAAACAGCAGTTTCCTTGCTTTCCTTGCTAAAAATTCGTTTGCCTCTTAAGAACCATCCCTGAATCATTGCTAGAGTGAGCCTGGACTAATATTAACTAGATACCACTCACCCTGAACCTCTAGAGGGATATAAAAGCATTTTAGCACATTTTCCAATATAGTGCTATCACATATAAAAGCATTTTGGGCCTGTGTTTCAAACTTCTGTAGTCTAAGCTTGCTGGGGTGAACTGAATTACATTTGATTGCATTTCTGGGAACTGTGTGCTTTCCTTCCATTTCCTTGCATTGCATAAAGGGGGGAGGGGATTGCCAGAGAAAAGTGATTACATTGTTTTGTTGAAATCATATTGAGTATTTTCTGTATTGCATTTTCATTCAACATTACATCCATCTGAATTTATATAAAGCATTCTCTACCACCTTATTCTTCTGTTCCTATTCACAAGTGTGCTAGTGCCAGACTATCCATTATTGATTACTGCTCAGATTCAGTGTGATATTCAATTATTAATTTATTATAAAGTGTGATATATATATATATATTGTTTAAATTATCAAATAAACCTTTAAACTTGCAAAACAGAACTACTTCTTGGCTCAGTGGGGTCAGGGGGATTCCAAGAGAGGGGTGTTATATAGGGGTAGTCATCCAGAACGCATGAACTGGACATAAAGATATATCAATAAGGGTTTCCATTCTGTATCCCAGACTAGGCATTGACTTAGCTGTAGTGTTGAATTGAATCCTCTTACAGGCTCCAGCAACAGGTAGCCATGCAGGAGAGACTGATAGAGTCTAGTAAGGCCTTAACTGAGGAACTGAAAGCGCAGGCTATTGCATTGCAACAGGGAGCAGGGGCTGATAGAGATGAAGTTCGCTGGGAAAGGGAAACACCTGAGCATAACCTCAGGAGCCCTAGTACCAGAGGCCTTCATCTCTCCCAGTCCTTGGACTCTGCCACCCCCATGTGCCCTGGCGCACATGAGCACAGGGCCACAGGGAGGGCAGATTACTATCCGGCCAAAAGTATGGGGTTCGTAGGCCAGTACCTCCCTGGAATGGATGGGCGGGCATCCTGTTATGGGCACCTAAGCACAGTGCAATTTAGTGCGGAACCCCAGGAAAGTAGACCCACTAATGGCATCCTAAAAACCGCTGCCCAGTTTGGTCAGTGGGGGGGGTACCCATCAAATACTGGCAGCAAGGAGGGATCTGAAGACTCCTCTGAGCGGCCCAGGACACAGGCGACCAGGCCCCCACATTCTGCCAGCCATTCCCAGGCTCGCAGAATCTGGGAGAGCCTGGAAGATCAGACGGGCATCTCTGGGAGCAGTGCTTCTAAGTCAGAGGATGAGTGGACCAGGGTTACCCGAACCAAAAAAGCCAATAAGGCAAAAAGGGTCTTGCTTAAGGACCCCTTAAAGCAGATCAAGGCAATAAGGAGTGTCATCACGCCTTATTAAAATAACGCCAAGTATTCGGTTTGGGAACACTTGGAGCTCTATGAGAAAATGATGGAGACTTTCCATTTGAAGGACAGCAGTAGCTGCATTCAGTATGTCAAATGGACATTCTCCCCAGAATATTCCAGTTTCTTTGCGGGGCTGGAGGACCAAAACCATTCAAGATGGTCCACATATAGGGCGGCCATCTTGAAACATTTTTCTGTTCACCGGAATCCCCAAGAGGCTCGCAAAGCAGCCTACAATTTGCAATGTGGGGAGGATCAGGCCCCACAAGAATTTGTGCAAGAATTAAAGCGTGCCTTTGCGCAGACCACCAGAAGGGTGCTCACGGACAGCAGAGAATTCATCAACACATTTTTCCATGCTCTCCCCAAATACATGATGACCCAGCTCGTGAGAGATTTTCACGAGAAAAGATCTTTAGACTGGGTCATTGAGCAAGCCACCCGCATCTATGAGGTGCAGAAACTGGTGGAAAATAAGAATCAGCCCAAAAACCCCAAAACCAACAGCACCCCTGCTGCTGCCAAGGTGGCAGAGGTAAAGGTTGCCCCCGTTTAAGATTTGGAGATGGGGGGCTAAAAACCTGCCTGCACCGAACAATTGACAGCCCAGAAGGCCCTCGGGCCAGTCACAGACAGGGAGTCAAGGAGGTAATCCCACGAATGGGGTCCCTCACTCGCCTGACAATGTAAGTCCCCGCTACAAGGGAAACAGACAAATCCTGGGTTATGTGTGGACTCCTCCAGCCCAAGGGGGGGATCCATCCAAGCACCTGACCCAGGGAACTTCCCTCCAAACTTCCCACAGGAGGGCAGAAATTCCCCAAACACTGGGCAGATTTTTTTTCCCAGGTATCCACCCAATTTCCAACCCCAAAACCATACATCCTCTTTCCCCAATTCCCTGAGCCCAGACAACCTAATCTGGGAGAGGGGAGGCCAAGGGTGGAGGGGTACCCAAATCTTCCCAACCCAGGGCACTACCAGAGAAGGGATAGCTACCCTTCCCGGGATCAGCCCAGGGGAGAAAACCGAACCCCGTATCAGCCTGAGCGGGTTTCCCAACTTGAGCGCCAGGTCCAAAATATGGCACGGGATCTGGGTCACATACTGAGGGCTCAACAGAACCCTCAGATGAGCATGCCACTGCAGAATGCCCCAAACTCTGGGCCTGGTGCTCCAGAACAATGACGGGGCAGCACCCCGATAACCCACCGGTTCCCAGGGAGGAGGCACAAGGGGAAGGGGGGTTTAAAGCCTTGGAGGAAGCTTCCTTCCCAACTTGTAAACATCCCCTGGAAAACCAGGAACCGGAAAACAAAATCTCCTACCCCTGAAAGTCTGCCACCCAAGGAGCAAAGAGGAGGTAGGAGAAACAAAGGACCCAAACAGACCCATTTTGTGGAGGAGGTACAGGTTTTCCAATTTGAGGGAGAGGGATCCGAAGAGGATCCTGGGGAAAGGATCTTTTCCTTCAGAGATGGGGGAACTCCTCCCAAGGAAAAATGGGTCCCAAGGGATTTCAATCCAGACTGGGTAGATGTGGGGACTGAGCTGTCGCCGCCCATCATTCTATCCCAGAACCAACAATACCAAAAACCCCTGGTTCAAACCCATCCTGGTGACTGCCTCCAAAAAGGCAGGGGCGGCGCAGAACCGGAACCAGGGGAACCTAAAACTGAATCAATAGACTGGGTAGATGTGGGGATTGAGCTGTCGCCGCCTATCATTCTATCCCAGAACCAACAATACTAAAATCCCATGGGTCAAACCCATCCTGATGACTGCCTCCAAAAAGGGGGGGGCGGCCCAGAACCCGAAACCATTTCCAGTTGCCAACTTTTTCTTTCAGATTCCCCAGGCTCTCCACAGAATTCTGCCCAAATCTCTTCTCTCGCCATGTCCAAAACCAGAAAGTTAGCCCACCAGTTGTCCAAAAATGTGCATTATCTGTGCCCCCTTGAGGAGAAGGAGGAAAGATACTATGCCCCGGTACAAGTACAGGGGCAGGGTACAATTTTGGCACTGGTGGAAACTGGATCCCAAGCTACTCTTCTGTCCAAAAGGGCCTTTGATGAACTAAATGCAGGAAGGGGGGAGAATTACCGTATTCCTCTCACCTCTCTTCCTGGACAACTCCAGAACTTTGACGGGAAGGAAATTCTTGTTGAGGGGACTGCAGATTTGGACATCAAAATTGGGTGACAGAAGGTGAAACACCCGGTCATAGTAGTGTCTCCAGAGGGCACTCCTTGTTTACTAGGGAATGACCTCCTGAGAAGGTTGTCACCCCTAATAGATTGCGTAAACAAGGTCCTCTGGACCCAAACTAGCCGACCAATAAAATTAAAGCAGAGTGTCAACTATGTTAGCTTAAACGGCACCTGCCACATGGTTGAACAAAAATCTGATCAAGTAGAATTTCACTTCCAGAAGAACCAAATTCCAGACGTGACAGTAATGGCAGTAGGACAACAGACTGGTGATGGGGGGTCCTCTCTATTTCTGAAAATCAACCTTCCTTCCAGTTTAAGGTGGTATTCCACACTGGAAGGAAATACTCTGAAATTCTTTACCAATCCACAATCAGACACTCCCACTTCTATAGTCCAGAAAGAGGTGAAATCAGCTCAGAGCCTGGCTGATGTTCAGCAAATTGGAGAGCAGTTGTTTATCCCTGTTCAGTTAAATGATGGGAAGGACTCTGTCCTCGCTCGAGTGTGTGTGAACAACGGTAAGAGCTTCATCAGCGAAGCCATGTTCCGCCAACTCCCAAAAGATCCAGCCATTCCCACATGTAAACTGATAGACAAATGGGAAATGGATCTGGAAACACCCAATTTGAAACATCTCCTGCCAAGCAGGTGTATGCTCAAAATCTCCATTGGCAACAAGAGCATAGTCCATAATTGTTGGGTTGTGCGAGACGTCACTGCCGCCTTTTACTTAGGCAGTGACATTCTCAATCGCTTTGCCATTAGTTTGGACCTAATAAACTTCAAAGCTTGGTCCCGACTAGCGGATAATCCCATGGGCTTTGATGATCCAGAAAAAGCATTTAGGTCAGCTCAATTGCTACCTTATGCAGTTGAAATTCAGATTAAAGAGGAAGTCACCATCCCAGAAAGGACCCGACAATTCTCCCAGGAAGTGAAAGTTAAAAGAGGACAAAAATTGAAAAACCCTGATGCTTATATTCATCTAAATGCTTTCCTTCAACAGCAAGGGTTAGGGGTAAACCCAGCACCATTAGTCAACATAGAACATGACACCATTCCAATACAGGTGGATAACAGCGACTTAAAGTGTATTACTCTAGCCGCAGGCACCATTATTGGAATGGCGGTTGATGACCGACATTTCTCCATTGATTTAGGAAATTAACTGTTAGGACCAATCCCCAAGGACTGTTTTGACAGTGACAGTGATGACAATACAACACCAGACAGGATCTTTACCCGGCATGGGGGGAACTTCCTCGTGTACACTTCTTGCCCTTATGGTAAGGAAGACGTGACTTGTGACTTCAGAAGGGATGAGGTTATTTTCCAGGTCCATGAGGGCTGCCTTTCCCACCTGAAGCCTCCAGTCCAAATCAGCACTCTGACCAGGGACTTCTCCACCCAGCTGGAGGAGGCCGCTGAGATAGCAAAACCAGAAGTCTTTCCAGGCTTCAGGCAGATGTTGGAAGAGAGAGTCAACCTAGCTGATTCCTGTGTGACTCTGGAACAGAAGCAAAAGTTGAAACAAGTTTTCTTGGATTTCCAAGATCTCTTTGCGGTAGACTCATATGACTGTGGTTGCACCGACATCCACACAACAACAATTCCCACGGACCCTGGCATGACTCCAGTGTTTGTGAAGCAATATTGCTTGCCTCTCGCATCCATGGAGTCCCTTACTGAAATAATTAAGAACCTTGTGTCCCGGGGAATAATCTGTCCAGTACACAGCACCTTCAATAATCCGGTGCTGGGAATATTGAAGCCAAACGGCCAGTGGAGACTCTGCGCCGACCTCACGGAGCTCACATGTATTCACTGCAATAGACCTGACCAATGGATACTGGACCGTGCCTGTCAGTAGGGAGGACCAATACAAACTGGCTTTTACCTTTGGGGGCCAGCAGTACACATGGACCTGGACTCCCTTCAGACACCTCAACTCCGGCAATGAATTCAACATTTTCCTACACAAGGCCATGCCCGACCTGGCTGCGAGGGGTAACCTGGCTTATGTAGATGATGTCCTCATCAAAAGTTCATCTGTGGAGGAACACATAGCGGAGATCCGTTATGTTCTGACACAGTTGAGGGCCGCTGGAGCAAAACTTTCCTTTCAGAAAGCACAGTGGTGTAGAACCAGTGTTACTTTCTTGGGGCATGAGATTACTCGTCAGGGTCTCTGTCCCCAAGAAAAGAAAGTGGAAGCACTTCAGAAACTGAAGGATCCCACAACTCTGCGGGAACTAAGGAGCCTCCTTGGACTGACTAATTACAGCAGAAAGTTCATTGAGGGCTACGCAGAGATCACCAGACCCCTGATTCATCTCTTGAACGGGGGGGTCAAGTGAGAATGGGGTCCAGAACAATCCGAGGCAGTAAGACAACTCAAAAGAAGCCTCTCACAAGCGCCTTGCCTAGCTTACCCTGTCAGAAACAAGGAGTTCTTCCTGGAGACATGGTTTTCTAATACATGCTTGATGGCAGTATTATACCAAAATCATGACAAGGTCAATAAAGTAATCTCCTATGCAAGCAAAACTTTATCCTCTGTGTAAGAAAAATTCAACGATTGTGAGAAGGCACTCCTGGCAACGGTGTGGGCATTGAAGAATTACCGCCCGTTCATCCAGGGGGAACACATCATAGTGGAGACTCCACACCAGCCTCCGCAATACCTCCAAAGTGACAGAATCTGGGCCGGAAATGTGAGTAATTCCCAAATTACTTCCTGGATTCTGTCAATGCAAGGCTTTCCTGTGGAGGTCAGATATGGCCAAAACAAGAAGAGTCCCCTCGCGCAAGGTCTGGTTAACTTGCATGATTGTGCCAGAGAAAAGTGTCTCGAGGACGAAAGTCTAAAAATCAAGGACAACATGGAGGCATACCTTAATTCCCCATACAAAGTCTTTGAAGAGGAGTCAAGTAGCAGAATTGATGGCTGTGTATCAAGCCATCCTCACTGCTGTCCAACATCAACTCCACGAACTGGTCATAATCACAGATTCAGATTATGTACGGAACGGGTTCGTGGAGCACCTGGTTAATTGGAAAACCAGAGGCATGCTATGTGCTAACAACAAACCCTTGAAACATGGGAAGTTGATCCAAAATATTGATGATCTGGTCATATCGAATGGGATGACCATCTACTGGAAGAAGATCAAGGGTCATTCCAAAGTAGAGGGACCAGACAAAACTGGAAATGACTTAGATGATCAGCTGGCCAAAACTGGGGCCATCCAAGGGGATCTAATAGAAATAGAGTCCCTGTTGGGGGAAATCCAGGTCACTGCTATCACTAGGTCCCAGACAAATGCTCACAATGATCTTTCAACTGCACAATGGAGTAAGGCGACCCCTGATTTGATTACGGCTCAAAAGGGGGATCCAATAATTGGTACGTTTTACCAACACATTGAGGACCCTGAGAACTTTCCCCTGACGGATACCCATTACATTGGGAAGGAGGACCTTAGAGTGTTGATGAAATGTCCAAAGATGTTCCGAATCCAAGACGGTTTGTTGGTAAGGAAATCCCAAGCTGGCCATGATCAGTGGGTGGTCCCTACCTCATTCCTGAGCCTGATGTTAAGTCACGCCCATGATGCGGCCACAGCCGGTCATAGGGGGTTTCACACAACACTTGAGATCTTAAGAGAGGTTGCATACTGGCCACACATGGGGCAGGACCTCGACCAATACTTGAAGGGGTGTCTGGTGTGTGCACAATTTCAGCCATCATCCCTCACACACCGTGCACCTCTCCAAAAGAGGGGGATGACACTGCCATGGTCAGATTTGCAAATCGACTTCGTAGGCCCTGTGATTCGCTCGTCTAGAGGAAACAAGTACATGTTGACGGTCACATGCTTGTTTACCAAGTGGGTGGAATGTCTCCCGGCCCCAAACTGCAAGGCAGAAACAGCAGCTGCCCTGATGATTAACCACATCTTTTCCCATTTTGGTCTACCTCAAAGGATTGAGTCAGACAGAGGTAGCCACTTCACTAGTGAAGTGATGACCAAGATGTGGGAGATACTGGGGGTCAAAAGGAAGCTACATATTGCTTACTGGCCAGCTTCTTCTGGGGCAGCAGAACGCTATAACCGAACCATTGTGAGCATCTTAAAAAAGTTTGTGGCAGATTCTGGGCCAAGTTGGGATATCCGATTACCTCCGGTCCTAATGGCCATCAGATCTACCCCTTCATCTGCAACTAAAATGTCACCGTTTGAGTTGATGACTGGACGCAAGATGGTGCTTCCCCAGTATTTGCTCTACAGGACCCAAGAGCAGACATTGATAAATGCCTCCACAACTCATGAGTATGTGGAGAATTTAAGGAAACACCTCCAACATGCTCTTGCCTATGCTCAGCGGAATCTAGAAAGATCAGCTGATAGCATGAAGACCCAGTACGATTTGAAAACTTTCAGGAAAGTATATAATGTGGGAGACCGGGTCTATCTATACAATTTCCAAAGGAACCAGGCCAAACAGCGAAGATTTTTGCCTACATGGAAGGGACCGTTTGAAATTATAGACAAGATCTCCCCAGTAGCTTATAAGATCCGCATCCCCAAAGGTAGTCTGGCGGAAGGGGAAGACAAGTGGGTACATATAAATCAGCTAAAGTGTTGCCATCCCAGGCACACTCTGCAGCAACTGGAGGAATCCTCTGGAATCCCAGAGGGGGCTGCTCCAGAGTAATTCAGTTCCAACCCTAAAATATCCCACATATAGTCTCTAAAATATCATGATTCTGGTATGAAAATGTTTCCTATTATATCTTGTTTTTTAAAATAAGACTGAAAAATGTATCCGGATGTATAAAATGTATATGTTCACTACACCATTAATAGTGGTGAAAAAATGTCTAGGAATGTGTATTGCCGCTTTGCTTTATCATCCTAGGAGAGATGAAACCCGGAGACTGACCACGGAAGACGACCTGGAGACCGGGAGCAAAGATCCGAGGGGCCTGGGGTACCGCCCAATATTCCCATCAGGACAGGCGAGGAGAACCGATCGATCCAACCGGATGGAGGAAAAGATGCTGAACTGTGCCATCTGCGGAATTGGAAGAAGAGGATGCGGACATACCAGCGGGTGGATCAAAACATCCTTTGCACCCGACTCCCCCTCGACTCGAAATCAAAGAACAGTCGGGCGGGGGGCTTGTTGGGTGTCATGACCCACATTTGGACTATTATGCTGCAACACTTGGTGCTGTGGGTTTAGGAAATCCAAGTGGGCGGAAAAGCCCACATTTGCGCCAGAATCCTGGAGAACCGCGCAGTCTTTGCGCACAACGAAATGGTCACCTGACCTGCCACCCACCAGTGTGAGCGTGAGGGGCCAGAAGCGCCATGAGCGAAATCAGTGCTAAGGAATATGGTGCTGTTCAAAATCTGTTGTTATTAATGTCAAAAATAGGTGTAATACCGGTGCTCACCACTACCAGAAAGCCGGCGTTTTAAAACCACCAGCCACTTGTGTAAAACTGAACACATGAACCAAACCAGGCCAAAGAAAGACTTACTAAGAGGTGGATACAATGTAAAACTATATTATGAAATGACTTGAAGGAAGTAATTGTCTAATGTATGTATTAAAAATAGCTGGGGATGTCAGCAGCTTAAGTGAATTTGGGTTTAAATCCACTAAAATCGAAATGTTTAGAATAAATGAGTGACCAACTTTTGAGTGTCACATAGGTTGAAATGTCATAGTTTTGAACTTAGAATCAGTGTTGTAGCTGCATGTGTAAAAATTGCAAGTTTGGTTTGAATGTAGAAAACTGGGAACCAAAGTGACACTTAGCTGAAGCCCGGCTGAAAGAGATTGAATTCTGCCTGACAACTACCCCCGACAGGAGTTGAAACTTGATCAGCAGCTGTGTTCCCAGGCCTGGCTGCATTCTGCTGGCCCCTGCCAAAAGGAGATGACACCTCTCTGATTGAATTAGGGGAGTGGCACCTGGGGACTGCAGGAAACTAAACAAAGCACTGTCCTTGGCCCAGGCAAATGTTAAATTAGGGGGGTCGTAAATGGCTTCCTCTTGGAAGGAAACAGGGAGGGGCACTGCATCTGTGAGCAAGCTGAGCTTGGGGGAAGTGGATAAACCAGAAATTCCACCATGTGCTTTGGAAAACTACACCCCTTGGGGCCAGAGCATAGTTTTAAAAAGATGGATAATTCATAGTGTGGACTTGTAAAAATTATATAAATAACATGATCATTCTTGTGAATTTACTGTGCACATTTTAAGAGGTGTTAAAACTCTGTACCATGTTCTGAGGCAAAACCCCATGAATTATGGAGATTGCAGACATGGGGTTCATGCCAGAAAAATGAAAAGTTACTGGAATATGTGTAGTAAGGCGGTGTACATGAGTGCCATTTTTGGTAAACATCCGATATTGGTAAACCAACTAAAAACAAAAATAAGTTGTCATTTTTGAAATCAGAGTTGAAACAGAATGTACCATAAGTAATCTGTAATATGTACATGTAATGTCAACCACTTGTGTATCTGTGAAATATGTATTTGGGTCAGAAATAGATTTGTGTGCAATTTGACAATGGGAGGATCCTCTGACCATAAACCTACCTCATCACTCTGACTCACAACTCAGTTCCCCCAATCAAGGGAGAGAGGAGAACTGGGCCAATGATAAGTTGAGAGGGGCAGGCTCAGTTATGCTACGCACACACCCACTTTCTAAAGACATAAAAAGAGCCGCTGGAAGCCAGACAGGGACATTCACTTTCCACTTTCTTGCGGGACACTTTGCCGGGAGACTCCAGACTTCAAATCCATCAATCTCCAGAGACCAGAACTTAACTCCAGAGCTTGTAGCAGAGAGGCTTGAATCCACAAGCTGAATCCTTCTTCAGCAGGCCTCCAAATCATTTGCAAACTATTCAACGGCCAGGAGAGCTGTTTGAATTCTTTTCCAAGAACTTTTGCCAGAACCGGTAGCAGACCCAGAAGGCAGCATTATCCAGAGAGACCAGAGATCCAGAGAGACCAGACCCAGACCAGATCGCTGAGAGCTGTCCCAGATCGCTGTGCGCAGAACCAGTACCCAGTGGCGAGAGAACCACAGCCAATCCTGACCCGATCCGTGATGAAGTCGCATTCATGTCCAAAATATAGTGTGAGTACTCAGCCAGAACAGTGCAAAACCAATCTCTTAGTTTAAAATAATCTAATTCAAACTATTTTAACCTATCTAGAACTACACCACAGCATTGCGTGTCCTTCTGTGACTTTAAAGCTGCAAAACTGTCATCTGTCATTCTGAAACTTTAAAAGTTCATTTCTGAAAATCTACCTCCACAAAATCGTATCTCTTGTATTCGTATTGTACTGTGATTGTATTCCTGAGAACTGTGTGCTCTCCCTTCCATCTTCTATTGCATAGGGGGGGGTGAGTTGCCAAAAGGGGAAAAGTGATTCTATTACCTTTTGCTAAAATCATATCAAGTTTATTCCTGTGTTGCTTCTTTCCCACCTTGCATTTTCTTGTACCATATAAAGCATTCTCAGCTACCTTATCCTCTATACTACTCTTAAGTAATGAAACCAGTGTGCCAGTATAACATCCTCCATTGTTGATCACTGTCATATGTCTAAGTGTGATATCAAATATTAATTTATTATAAAAGTGTGATATATATCTATTGTTTAATTTTTCAAATAAACCTCTTCAATTTGCAAAACAAACCTACTTCTTGGCTCAGTGTGGTCGGGGGATTCTCAGAGATGGGCGTGATACAAGGGTTCATCATCCAGATTATAACTTGTCATAAAAATATATAAATAAGGGCTTCCCTTGAGCAATCCCAGACAAGGCACTGACTTAGTGGGACTGCTTGATTGGAGTCTTTAACACATTTCCTAAAGACCTTCTTTTGCTTGTGTTTCATTTTATGGAATTTCAGGAGAGAACCAGCTTTTTGAGGGAATGGGCCTCTGTCGTATTAGCTTCTGGGGCACTAGGCTCTCCACGGCATCCTTCATCACCTCGTTGTAAGCAGATGACAGGTCAACTGTCAAAATATCAGCTGTCTGGAAGATGAAATCCTAGCTGTTGCTAAGTAGTCTGTGGAGTTAATACGCATTGAAATATGGATCCTGCTAAACCTAACCTATACAAATCCCGCACAGTGGTAATCGAACGGATACAAGCAGTGAGGAGATCAATGCAGCTTGAGACTGAAAATTAATCAGCAAGAGAAAGTCAATGAGAGAGCATAATCAGCCACTTGTGCAATTCTGATTGGGGCATTTATTGTATATTAGAGTGACATTTGTACATATCACACATTTCTATCACCTGAAACCACTATATCAACAACACCTATCACCACTCTTTTGGCCCCAGTTTATCACTGAAACATGCCAGACACAACCTTCCGAGACTGTATTTATCAATCTACCGCTAGCTGGCTCCTTTCCATTACACCGGGGGTCGAAGCACCTGCGGCAGCATGCTCTGTACACAACACAGACTAATGCATTCCTAGGAGGAAAAGAGTGTGATACCGATGTACTTTAAAGCCCCTAGGCATTCAGGCTCCCACCTTTTTGAACCCAAGGTTGAGTGTTCACCTGTGCCCCCGTGATTGATTGAGAACCAGGTGTCATTCCTAGCCCTTAATCAACTGAGTCACCCCTTCAACCAGCTTGGTATCAGGTTGCGAACAGCACCACCAATGTTATTGTGTCACTGTATAAGGAAGTTATTTATTTATTTATTTTTGTAATTATGTCATGAATACTCAATTTAAGAATCTTTATAAATAATTGAATTTCAAGGTAAGCACGAATATTAGTTTTGATATGTGATGAAAAATCCTAAAGTGCCTTCATTAGAGTGAATGTGTTCAGCATAACGTTGTGGCAAACCTTTTATTGTAATTCTAAATGTTTGATTCCTGTGCCTTCATATAAAAAAGTGTTTACAGTATAAGACATGATAGGTTATTTATAACGCCCGTAATACCCAGAGATTTCTAAGCGCGGACCCAAGGATCGAACCATTGTTGCTCCATGTCGTCTTGCTTCCAAGGCGAGCAATACATTAACCTTTGAGCCGTGCATAGTCGAGGTGAACTGGCTCAGGCCTACTGTAAGAGCAAAAGTATAAGTTACTTGCTCTAAGGAGGGTGCTAGGATTGACAGTGTAAACCCATACACAGTAGTGTACTCACAGAGTCTCTATACAACTTAATTTTGCACACAGTTCCTGAAAATCATGGACACATGGTGACCTTCACCCTCTCTCAGATGTTGCCCTTCCTGGTGAGAAACCTGCGCCACTTCACATATGAGGGGATCCGTTTTTAATTGGTTGTGAAGTCAAAATAATCATTGGCACGTCCCAACATACATTGCCCTCAGTGGTGGGTGGAGATGTTCTTCATTCGAGCGGTCTAACATTTGTGTGGGAATTTGTATGACAGACCAAGTGAAGCGAGACACCCCCAAATGTACAATTAGTTTTCTAGGAAAAGACATGAAAAGAAACAGTATGCCACTTCACCAATACCATCCAGGAGCATTTTCCAAAAAGTTTTGTAAATTACTTTTCGCACAAAGTATTCCAGTATTCCAGTATTGCAGGTGTAAGAAGACATTTGCATGCTAGCTGTTGCAAAATATGCCAGTAATGTCACATAAGAACACACTCATGTCGGTTTTGCCCATAATGGTATTAATGCATCTAAGAAAATATGTCCATCCTGGCTGCCGCAATATGCCAGTATTCCCACATAAGAAAACACTCATATTGACTTTGCCCATAACACACTAAAGCCAATGTAACCCAATATATGCAGGTATCATCACATAAGAACACCCTTCATTTATACATTAACATTCTCAGAAGCAAGAAAAATCTCTTTGATTGGAATCCCATGAGTTGGCATTCATTTCACATGATTGCAGATGGCAAAGTCATTGGTTTGAAAAGTAAAACAAAGGATTAAGGAACATAGGTCCTGTACCAAGAACCAAGTGCAAGACAAACCTCTGGTTGAACATTTCAACAAAAAAGGACATACCCACAAACAATTCTCCTGGACTGTGCTACAACAGCTCCAGCCACAACGACGTGGAGGGGATATCAATCTGGCCCTCACCAAACTGGAACAAAAATGGGTGCATAAATTGGACTCTGTACGCAACGGTTTAAACATAACCGTAGAATGGAAACACTTTTGAGACACTCCAGCCACCCAACACACATGTCAAATAGCCTTTCTTTACACTAACATGATGTGTTATTCCAACTAAATTGAAAATGTATGCATGAATAGAACTTGCTCTCTCACAAATTTGTTCCATTTTTTGCTACCAGGGGATGGAAATTGTGGTTTGACATTGCTATTTCACTGTAAAAATGCATGGGCTAATAGCTCTCACGTCAAAAACTCTTTTGCTTAAACAACTTGTGGATGAAAATGCAGTGAATAGAACTTGCTTCCTCACTCAATTGTTCCACATTTGCACCCAGGGGACTAAAATTGTGTGTTGACACTGCTATCTCAATGTAAAAATGCATTGGCCAATAGCTCCTACGTCAAAAACTCTTTTGCTTAAACAACTTGTGGTTAAAAATGCAGTGATACTTTGTCCTTTGTATATCAGTACCATGCTAGTGCTGACACCAGCTGTCATGTTTGTGCCAATTCTTTTGAATATTGATTGTCAACGATGCCACACTGACTGTCACCGGGTATGGTTGATAAACGTCCACCATTGATATCTCTGCCACTTTCGACAGACACTAGGGCGCCTAGGCCCACAATGGCCAATCAACCCAGGCACCTTACATCCAGCGCATCCCCACGCGCTTTTTAATCAAAACGTTAACCATGCTTTTTAAATCATCCGGCACGGTTTTCATAGCTTTTCACCCTTAGGGGACTACCTCTCCCATGATGCCCTGCCGTACCAGTAGTCCATACCTCTGAGTACACTCCCCTCCCACCCTCCCGCCTTCCAAGTAACGCGCAATTGGGTAAGACACTGACCATGATGTGATTGGTTCGCTCGGCCGCCTCCCACACCAACTGCGCATCCCCATTGGCTGAACGTCAGCCTCTAGGAACGTTTATAGACACGGAAGCCGGTCTCCCTCGCACAGCAGCACTGTGAGCTGAGGACCCCGCGAGCACAGAAGCACCAGACGCACTGTGGTAAGTTGCTAGGGTCCTTAACCTGTGTTACTCTATTCTATGTCGCAACGCCTGCATTCAGGAGCGACTTTCACGTACGGTCTTTTTATAATTAACCACGTGCTTTCGCCCACTTACAACTGCAATTAGGCACTATCCACTGGCTTCGATTAGCATTTTATGGCACTCCTACTCCAAGGCACCTCTAAAGCTGTTTGGAGACCCCGCCTCCAGCACCAAAATTGTGCACATGCAGCGTGCATTTTGCTCCATTGACCAGAACGCACAGTTTTCACGTTGCACCAAGCATAGGACCGGACGCTTTCAGAACCAGATATTTTAACATGGACCACACTGTTTCACTTATGCATCACCATTTCACACCTGGTGGTCTACCAGGCATTCTGCACAGGCCTGCATCACTGTTGCACATCTCAAGTTACGATCTACGCACCAGAGAGGATACACCACACCTGGAGCCATACCCACTTGTGGAACCACGCCACTCCACTTACCTCCATGGATACTTCACGGCCCACCGGAACTATCCACATAGTATACTTCTTCACTCTATGGGCACGTATGGACTACTACCACCACTACCGAATCCACCACGAGTAGACTACTTTGAGGATCATTTTGTCATGATCCTCCCTTGTTTTCCTCTCAGATTTGGGACCCACCCTGGCCCATTCCAGTTTGCGGGACCCTGAGAGACGTCAGCCTTCAGGACACTTTGGCCTACTCTTAAAGTGCGAACTTCGCACTAGCAATCCAGCAATTATATGAGGATTGTCCACAGTATCCTACTGCTATTGTAGCAGCAGGTAAGCTGTTTTTTTGATACACCACGTGATGTATCACCATGGCACTACTCGGCCAGTATTGAATACTATTATGAACCAGTCAATTATTCTCTGAGACCCTGGCAGCTTCTTTTAAATCTACAGATTCTACGGACAGCACCACAATTGGTGTCCCTCCTGACGAAGGCCAGCATATGGACAGGCTTCAATCAAGCCCTATTTGGCCGATACACACCTTTGTCGATCCCCGTGACACATCTGTACCATCCCCCTCTCGTGTATGTTTTGTAAAGACTGTTGTGTACACCTTGTGTGAACCAATCCTGGGACCATCTTAAGTCTTAGGCGCACTTCCCCTGCATAGTAGGTTTTTTCTACCTCATCTGTCTTTGGAATGTGCCTCCTTGTGGAGTTTTGACCTCAATACCTCTGAGGTCAACACTTACCCGTGTTACCATCGTTCACAATCACTCTTGTCCGTTTGTTTTCTCAAACCTTTCGTGCTTATCGAAAGTACTGTAAAGTAAATTGTAAAATCAACTCAAAATGCTCTGTGTCATTGTGAAATAAACATACACACACAGAACAACTTTATGGCTTGTAGGATCTTTTCACCCTGATTATTTTCTTCTTGTATTGGTTTGAAAAGGACTTCAATGCGTTTGTTTCAGGGAATTGTATATGTGTGTATGATAATGTTTACTTAATTTAATCATATCACCATTAAAGTCTATAACATGGTTTTGATGCACTAATTTGCGGCTATTTATAACATTTCCACAATGTATAGGATGGCACAAACAAACAATGAGGGCGACAGAGATGTCGTTGGGTATTCATGGCTGCTTCGGCATGTCCGCTTCCTACATGTTTCTGGTGGACAGCGGTTAGTGCAAAACTCCCAAACCCACAATCAGCCTTCTCCTATTCATCTGTCCTGAAGTGGGAACCGGAACCACAAGCTGCTGGCCTACGAGTGGCATTCAAAGTGGTCCTCTGTCTGTACCACAGTATGCTGGTGAGGACACCGGTCTCATCGGTGTGTACATTGACTGGGTTGACCGAATGGAGATCCCCACTAGACTTAGTGAAGGGCTTGAATTGCAGAAGAAGAGATGATTCATCATTGATAAATTCACAATCTCCAGATACTTCTGCGTAATTGTACAATGTCTGTATGTATCACTATTTGTTGTCTACATAATGCAGGTTTTGTTACACTAGCAGTCAAATTCCTGTTATGTCAGTTTCATATTAAGTCATGTTTTTATGTCATTTCACATTGATGTTATGTAGCTTTGTAAAAAAAGCCAACAAGGATTTTAAACAGACCGTAGGTGACATGTAGCGCTACAGAAAACACACAAATAAATATGGCACATAGGAGGCACGCAGTTCAGGAAAAGGGCCGTCACACCAAAAGTAGACTCAAAATGCAATTTAATGAGCACACACTTCACCCCTCCCAAGGCACAGGTCTCTCTGTTACTGTGACGAATCAACTTCCGGGTCACCAGTGGTCCAGTGATGAATATCGGTTTCTAAACCATCAATCAACCCCACACCTCTAGTACACCAGAAGGGATCCGAACAGATTGGGATACAAGTAAATTATAAGACCTCTGTGTCCAATCTTGGTAAAGTGGACGGAATGGCAGGCTTATCTCTGCAAGGTTTTGGATCGTTGGTTATTTGCAACACAGTGAAAATACAATGATTACCCAATGATAAAAGGGACTGTCCAGTCAATGTTGCATACACATATCTACTTTATTAGTACTGCGACAGACAGTTCTAGCACACTACAACTACAACCCACACTGTAAAGGAACACAGAGGACAGACAGGTTCACAAAGAAAAGGGATGCACTCTGGATACCGACTGGAGGGTAGTTGATAAAGCAATCAGTCTTACTGTTCAAGATTATTTGCTTTCAACACCAAAGGGGCAAAGGGACGTAACTGTCTCTCGGGGACTACGGGGAAGGACCAGCGGGTGCAGAACTGCAAAGTACCTGGTGCTGGAGATGTTCATGGTGTTCGACAGCGTTGAGGCGGTTCCAGGGCGCTTCGAAGCTCGTGAGAGAGAGTTAGTGGTGGGAGACAGCTGTGGGTAGGCTAGACGGCACATTGACTCAGGGCCAAGAATCGTTGTCTCTGTGCTGGTTGGTGGATCTGGAATGCTGGTCGAGGCATCTCAGACTGCTCTGGTGACTGCAGCATGACAGCAGTCAGCGGTGCAGACAGATGCGGTTTGAGGATTCAACTGTCTCGGAATTGTCCTTAAAAAGATGGACGCTGGATGATGCTTGAGTGGTATTCCTCCTAGCTTCTTTGCAGGGCTCGTATCCTTTGAGGGCGAATTGCCCAGGAGAGTGTTTGCAGGCAATGGCCTTATCTTTTGTCCAGAGACTCTCCAGCACTTCCCACCTAGGAAGCGTGCTGACAGAACCTAGCAGGTCATGCTGTGTGCTGGCTGGGTACTGGTTCTGGAGCTGCTGGACAGGTCCTCTGAGTCTGGTATCTCCCTCTGTTCCCTGAGAGATGTTTAGGGGAGCAATCTTTCTTCCCTCTTGGAACTCCTGGCCTTCCTTCACTGACAGAAGATGTACGGTAGACTGTACCTTCAGCTGGGGCCAAATGAGTCCTTCTTTTTACTCCTTTCAAATTCTTCAGATGATCTGATCAGTGAGGGGTTCAGCCCTCTTTAAAAGCCAAATGCGCCCCACCAATTGGTGTAGGCTAAGCCCACCTTAATCAACCAATCCTGGTTCCCCACCAACAATCTTCAGTGATGCTTCAGGTCAGAACCAGGGTGCTTGGCAACAGACAGGGGAAGGATGACAACATATACTTCTGTCTGCTGTACATCAAAGTGTCTCCCTAATTAACTGAGTCCTATGCAGCACTTGATCACAACACAGGTGTAAGTGACTTCAATTCAGCAATCCAACTAAGTCAATGCCTAGTCTTTGATGCCAAATGGAAGCCCTTATTTATATATTTTTATGTCAAGTTCTTAAATCTGGATGATAAACCCTTATATAACGCCCCTCTCTTTGAATCCCCCTGACCTCACTGAGCCAAGAAGTAGGTTTGTTTTGCAAATTAAAAGGTTTATTTGAAAAATTAAACAATATATATATATATATATATATATATATATATATATATATATCACACTTTTATTAATAATTTAATATTTGATAGCACGCTTATGAATATAACAGTGATCAACAGTGGATAATATTACAGTAGCACAATTCTTTAATTACTTAGGAGTTGGTATAGAAAGGATAAGGTAGCAGAGAATACTTTGTATGGTTTAAAGGAAAATCAATGATGGAAAGAATGCAGCACAGAAATAAACTGGATATGGTTTCAACAAGGAATAATCTGATCACTTTTTCCTTTGTGACAACTCACTCCCCCCGTATGCAATATGAAGAGATGGAAATGAGGGCACACAGGTTTTCAGGAATACAATCAGAAGCAGTTCAGTTCCCGTTCCTCCCAGCAAGCTTAGAGAAACAGGGATGATTTTAAAACACAGGCCAAATACTTTTAAATATGATTGCAATGAAGTGAAAAATATGCTTAAAATGATTTTAATTTCCTATAGGATATTCAGGGTAGGTGATAGCTACTTTGAATTAGTTCAGGTCAACACTAGCAATGATTCAGGAATGATTATCAGAGTGAAAACGAATTTCAGCAGTGGAAAGCAAGAAGCAGCTATTTTTACAAGTGGTGAAATTGAGCTAGTTTGCAATTCATGGCACTTTTTCTGAGTGTGTCGATTGCAATTACGGAGTTTGTTGGAAAGCTTAGGTTCTTAGCTTTAAAATGACAGAGTCAAACAGATCGCCCAGATGTTGAATAGTTTGGTTAGGTTGCTGGATTCTGAGGACTGCTGAGAAGGATTCAGCTTTTGGTTCAGGCCTCTCTGCTTCAAGTTCTGGAGTCTATCTGGAGTCTAAGTTCTGGATATGGTCGGGCAGCGTGCTGCGCAGAAATTGATTGAAGAATGGAAAATGAATGTCCCTATCTGGGTCTCAGTGGCTCTTTTTCTGTCTTTTGAAAGTGGGTGGGAAGGCTGACTTTCTATGCCCAACCCTCTGAGGATCCTGACAGGTTAAAGGATTTACTGTGACCTGACTGGAGAAGGGAATTTTGAGTCAAAATGAGTCATCAGGTATCATCTTTAGGGCTCAAGGAAAGGACACTCCCCTTTGTGTCCGTACAACATATCTTCTTTTTCATAAAACACATAATTACAATATACCCCACTTGTTAATATTACCTAAATTGCATGACAGATTGCTTAAGGTACAGTTCGGTTCAAGTCACATGTTTCTACGAGCTTGGGTTCAGAAATGACAACATTTTGCACTTTTAGCGGGTTTTGCCATATTGCTTTTTCATCAAATCTGACACGGAGGTACACACCCTCTATGGGCATATTACAGTAGGTTTTGAGGTATCTAGCATAAACACAGACGTTACAATATAAATAATTACAGGGCTTAGCCTCAGAACATCCCACAACGTCCAGCTTAGTCTCAAATCGTGGGTGCATTTTTCATATTAGGAATCCTCAAATTGTACATTTCTGTCAACTTGATACAATATTTTATAAGCAATTTAATAAAACATACATTTGCCTCCACTGCAGTACACCAATTGCTTTGTCCCCGCCCCTAGAAACTTGGCTTGACTCAGAGATCAGATGTCTTGCCTTCCCCCAGAGCAGTGTTGACAGTTCACACCCAAAATCAGCATACCCTATTCAGCTGAAGGAATCCTTTGTCCTGTTTTTTCCTGCTAGCAGGGCATCAGTCCAGGGTGCCACTCTCCATTTGATTAACAGAACCTTGTGATTTCCTGCCTTCTTGCTGAGATGACCAGGTGTGAAGACTTCTCATGGACAAGCAAGCCTTTGAAGTCCCAGCTAACTCAGGTTCACTGTTTAGCTCCTGAAATACAAGTCTCCTGTCAGAATTTAGATCACTAGTGCCGGTCAGTGGCCTTAAATTAATACATTTCAAAAAGGGGATTTTACTTGATAGCATATGATCCTTGCTAACATTGTATTGATGTGGATTCTGCAGTAGAGTAATGTAGAACACCCAACCGGAAGTTGTTTTTTTTTGGTGGTTTCATGCCCATGATTTTAGCAATTTTGACAATCAAGAAAATTAATTGTTGAACAGCTCTGTATTCCTTTGTCTGCTTTTGTTCTGTGGGCAGCCAAAAGATGGGGCTGGCAATGGTCTCCTGTATTAACACTGACAGAGGCAAAAGAAGATGGCAGCCTGTCTGTCAGGTTCTCACTGCGCACTTTCTGGTGATTTCTGTCCAGCAGCATGCTTTCCGGCGGCCATTATGATGTTTTCCATGTCAGTAATGTACAATGATGTTGTATGGCTTGGATGCGTGGGTTTAAACATCCCACAGGGTCTCCTTTGAAGTAGGGGGTTGCAGGCAGACTTTCGTCTCCTACAATTCACATATTTCCCTGCTCTGAAAAGAGTGGTTCCAGACAGGACATTCACTGCCCTTTCCTACCTAAGAGGCGTGTTATTGCCAAGTTGACACATTGCATTGCAAAGAGGTGTCTGGCGTTTGGTCTCCATTGTCACTCCCTGCACCCAGGCCTTCCCTGAGGCCTGCTAATTAACATTCTTCAGTATTCGCTGCCACCAGGTTTCACAATAGAGATGCAAATCCGTGGGGCCTTGAAATTCTAATCAGGTTGCCCATTGCCACAGGCTTTCGATGTACCCACGGCTGTCAGGTATCAGCTACACATGACAAGGGAGGGTGGTGCTGGTAAGCTGTGTCCTCCAAGAGTACATTACTATTTTTCTGCTGTGCTGTGAGCGTGGAAAATGTGTGCGGGAATGACCCCATCATTCATTCTTGTTTATTTGTAATTATTGTCTTATAGTCAAAAATGTTCAGAATAACAAATTCTGATTATTGAGATACAGTAATACAGTAATGTACATAAGAACATCAATATTAGAGAGGAAGATAGACCAGAATAAAATCCAAACAAAGAAATACAAAAACCGAAATCCAAATAAAATAACCTGACTTTATTCCAACCTAAAATAACTGCATTTTGTTAATGTTTTACCTCCCTCACAATGATTTAAATCAACCAGCTTCCAACTGTTACGCTAACCTGGTATCCACAGGGACGCCACCCAGCTGGGTTACTTGCAGGTATGCTTCTCAGCTTTGCCCTGATGTGGTCTGCGGGGAAGGTTCTGCCTTGTGGTAGAATTAGGCGTACTCTCCGTCCTGCCTTCTTTGCAGGGGCGCGTTGTCTTTCATGGGCGAGTGCGGTCCAGTTACTTCACTGACGCCGGCAGTTTGATATTGTTCAGGTAGGTCTTATTGCTGTTCTTTAGTTTTGTTGCTATCCTGCATGCCTTTCTTTGTTTAAAATGTCTCTTTTTTCTCCCTTAGATATTCAGAGCTTCAGCGTGGCGAACTGGCTTGGTAGAGGCCCGGTGGTAAATGATGGCGCATTAAGAGCGCTATGATTCGGTAAGTAAGCGCTATGCGCAGCGCTGCAAAGTCTTGCCTTTGCTAACCTGTGTTTTTCTTCCTTGTAGGTCGCGGTGTTCTTCAGCACGAGTGGAATGTCCGGAGTGGTGCCAGCCAAGAGGCGACCAGCCAGGTAAGCCTTTTGAGCAGTTCGTAATTTGAAAATGTCTCTACAGCTTTCTTTCATGTTGACTCTATCTTCCTCTTTCAGGTCGTTCTGTCCGGGAGGCGTGCAGATTCGAGGAAGCTGTTCTCAGTAGCTGTGAGTCTTTAAAGATGAAGACTGCAGGTAAGATACTGCTGATAATGATGTTCCTTTTGTCTCCTTGCAGGTTCTGCTTCTCCGAGGTACGAGGGAATAGCTGGATACGGTGAGCGTCACGTTGCAAGCTGCAAAGTAACACGAAGCATGTTCTGCAGTCAGGGTGTGGTTTATATAGTCCAGGTAAAGTAGTACCAGGGAAAGTAGTTCCAGGCCTGCCACACCCAAAACACTAGACCGTGTAGCTTGGTTCTTAGGAACCAAGCTATGTGGATGCCTCCATGTTGGCTGACAATACAATAAAGTAGTTCCCTAGCACATTGTTGTTCATGGTGTATAAGCCTGGTGCCATAGGCGCCAGGACTGGCCCCATGAGGGCTTTTGAAGAGGATGCCAGGCTCTAAAAGCCCGAGTCCTGACTCCACCTGGCCAATGGGTTTGCCAGAGGGGGTTTTGGGTGAGGGTCGTGACACCAACCAGCTTCTAATCTTTCAACAATTTAAGAACTTCAATCGTTAGAAAAACCTCATTACCTGAGGCAAGCCTCATTACCTGAGGCAAGCCTTTCTCAAAAACAATCTGTTTCCAGCCGCCAGTTGTGACAGACAAATCTAGACAGCCTTTGCACCCTCAACTCGGCAGTCCCTGGACAGATAACAAACAAATGCCTGAGTGATTGTGATATGGGCCCATCGCATCTCAGACAGATATCATTCTCAGTTTCTTCTCTACATATGATATGTTGGATTTCACGGGTGGGCAGAAGATTCAAAGGAAATCTCAAAATCTTGGATCTAATATTCGAGTCAGGAAATGTCTTCAAGTATGTGGGTAAGAATGATCTGGGTTTATCTGTTGGAGTTAAGGAGGAATAAATCCTAGACGATCTCATTACCACAATAGTACTAATCCAATCCATCCTCTACATTCCTTTACTTTAAAGAGATTTTGGACTAGAATCTCTTCCGTGCAGTCAGATACTGTAGGATTTTAATATAAGACATTTTCAAGTTGTTAAAATAATGGTTAGAGGACCCCTGGAGAGAGACGGAAACTTCTTCATATAAAGATGATATGGGGATCCAAAATGTACCTATACAGTGAGATCGATTTCCATTCCAACCAAGCTTTCAAAGATTGTAAACCCAGCTCATACCTTATGCTAGCTACTGGGACATAGTTCGGAAGACTCCAATCTCGCCTCCTTAGTATACCCTCCAGTCTCTTCTAGTCTATTAAATGTGACTGGGGATTGGTATCAAACCAAAAAGTAAAGTTGGTATTACTTTACAATTAATTATTTTTAAAAACAACCAAAAAGCCCTGACAAGCACACTTTTCCCGAGCGGATGGTCGAATCCCTCACACCAACGCCTGCTCAGTCATGGGTGCCAGGCTATACTACTGCAACGCCTTGTTGACCGGCACTTACTTTCGTAATCTTAAAAAACTCCAGACTATACAAAACAATGCCCTTCGCGCAGCCTCGAACATTCCCCGCTCAGAGCACATATCAACTTCCCGTAGAAAGGTCCACTGGTTCCCTATCAAAGAAAGAATCACTTTCAAGACTCACCATCACTCATAAATGCATTTCCAAGTCTGCGCCCCTTACTTGTCGCAGAAAGTCACCATGTCCCAACCCTCCAGACCCACCATAACCCCTTACTCCCACAGGCCTGTGCTACCCAAATTCAAACGTGCGAAAGCTGGAGGCACAAGCAATGGAACTCCCTCCCACCTGTCCGCAGAGCTGAGCACTGAAAACCTGGTTGTTCAACTAAATCTTCCATGTAAACTAAACTGTAACTGCTTGATACTGTATAAAGATGTCCGCTGATTGCTCCTATGTAACCTTATGCCTATCGCCTTCAGGCCCCATGTAACTGGTTCTATAGCGCCCTGATGCCTGAGGGCTTGGGTGCGCTTTACAAGTGAAATAAATAAATACCTAAATGAATAGAGGTTGGTACGATGCATATGGGTGGCCAGCCGCACACCTTCAAAGAACGACACATAGAAAAACAGATTGCACCTCACTGACATGTGCACCTTGCTCTATAACTTGCTGCACAGTGCTTGTACTTGATTAATATGTTTTTAATAGCATATACACCGGCGAGTACTTGACCACAGAACCGATATTATATTTTACAAGCGGTGGGTCTCCCTCAAGTGATAACAAGCCATGGACATGGCTCCTTTTTGAAATGTGCGTCTGGCCTGGAATGGAGTACAATAATGCGGCAGGTTGCACACATCATGGACACGGCTGTTGTGCATCGGAATGGAGTACAATAATGCGGCAGGGTGCACACATCATGGACACGGCTGTTGTGCATCGGAATGGAGTACAATAATGCGGCAGGGTGCACACATCATGGACACGGCTGTTGTGCATCTGGGCAAGATCCACAGACACAATGGAAAAACAGCCATTAGCACTGTGCGGTAATAATTATCCTCAACTAGTCTCATGCTCCGGGTAAAATGGCCTTTGCAAAGCAGTGAATCCACCCCTTTTCAAGACACGAACGGCCAGAGGGCCCAAGCACTGAACTTCCAGGCGCTTAGCAGGAGGTTGATACATGCCTCTATACCAACCACACACCCACAGTGTCTGTCTCCATGTTTTTCTTTGCTTTACTCTTTGCTTACAAATAAGAAGCAACACAGTTAAATAAAATAAAGACACCAGGTCACTTTAAGAAAAGGAACTGAATGAGGTGAAATGTGAACCCAGCTCCCAGTGTAGCTCACTTTCCAGAGGTGAACCTGCATACCACCTCTCTATGAATCATCGGACCTGGAACCTGAGCAGAGCAGTTTGTTCTTGGCACCAGGCCATCAAGAGATGGAGGCAGTGGTGCCACTTTCCTGTTAAGATTATTGTCAAGAGGAAAGAGGGCAGCATATTCCGAGTAGCCGCTCATGCACTGAGGCAAAGCATCTTGTATTGGGGCAAAGCCTGCACTGGGTGTCTGCCGATAATACAACTAAAGCACACCCAGCGGTGCGTTCTGTGGGCGGACATTTTATTTTAATGTGATTCAGCAGTGGAAATACCACCAATAAGGCAAAAACATTACTCCCAGAGACCCATAATTTGCTAAAGTGCGTGAAGAAATTCCTTTGCGGGAGTTTGATCACATTTCCACCATTGCAGAATTGTCATTTATTGTTCAAGAATTATGCAAATGACACATCAGGCAAACATACACACACACACACACTTTTCAGGTCAGATAGAATGGTTCAAAGACTACAAAATATAAGCGTTTTGCAGTTCTGTCTGTGCTGTGTGCTGCACATGACACACTTAACAGACAGGTGAAAATATAAAAGCTGGTGTGCTCCTTTAACGATCTGTCATGCAGTGCAGTCTGAGAACAGGGAAGGCCTGTGCAATAATTCACTTCCTGGTTCTTGGAATAATGGCCCAAGACACAATATCAATAGAAAAATATAAAATACCAAACACACGGCTGGCCATCACATTGCACTCAATGGGCCTCATTACGGGTCTAGTGGTTTTGCAGCTGGATCAGTAAAAAATTACCAGTGCTTGACTTCCCGGTGCCACCGGGCTATTACAAGTCTGGTGGACGCAAAGTCAGGCGCCAGTAATTTTGTTAATCCCCATTCCGGTCTCTATGGGAGTGGCGACACGGAAGCACGGGCACTGTTTTTAACGGTGCTGGTGCTTCCGTGGCGGCTTTGCCTACCATGACCGCTATGCCCGGCAGGGTCAGACCTGTCTGGCACAGCAACTTCGGCTGTCAAACCCGTAGTTTGCCGGTCCAGAAACAAGGGTGCCGGTAAGCTCACCATCACCCTTATTTCTGACCGGCAAACTCTGCATGAGGCCCAATGTCTGTTTTTTGTGTCAGAAGTAAGGATTATACAGCCATTTTGCAGTATTGCTGCAAAAGGAAAGCAGAGGTAACACCATTAATTTCTCTCTGTACATGGCGCAACCTTTTGCACGAGCCGTCATTGACAGACAATGAATCGGGTAGACACTGGGAAGACAGCACAAGGTCCTGCAGCACGTTCACCTACACAGTGAGTGTGGAGTATAATGGCCCCCCACACATATGTCCCGTAGGAGCCACGACTAACTTTTGATGTTGCTTTCACAGTAATTGGTTGCCTTAAACAGCTGGTCAAAGGCGGGACTGATTATTCCAGCTCAGATGTTCTGAAATGTACTTTTGATGATGTGTCGCTATTATAATGGAGGTCATTATCTGTAGAAGCAGCAGCAGGCAGGCCACCATGTCAGGGCTGCTATCTGCCAGTGTTTACGCAATCCACAAAGGATCTATGTGGTGAGCAGACTGCTTCAGAAAAGACTATTTACATTTTAATAAAAGTACTGGTTGGTTATGCATCCTCGAAAGCCTGAGATATAGGGCCTCATTACACGGTAGGTGGTAAGGGTTTACCGGTAAGGGCACCGGTACCGGTAAACCCTTACTGCCTTACTACGAGGTCCCTTTGCGGGACCCGACCTTAACGGCTGGTGTAGACCAGCCGTTAAAGTTGGGACCCGCAAAAGGACCATGGTGCTAATTACGGTACCGCAATTTGCGGTACCGTAATTAGCCCCTTCCCCATTCCCATTGAGCCCTATGGGGCAAAAATGGGAATGGGGAAGGGCCATGGAGAAAGGGGGAATTACCGCCCCGCCACCCTTGGAATGGGGTGGTAATTCCCCTTTTCTCCATGGTCGTACCGGTATGGTACCGGCGGCAACCATGGTGCTAAAAGCACCATGGTGTACCGCCTACCGTGTAATGAGGCCCATAGATACGAGGAGTATTGCATCGGGGATGATCCATGGAAATCTGCCCCGTCATCTGTGATGATGGCTGGCAGCAGAAGTGGGCATTCTCCCATCGGCACAGCAACAACCCGTACAAGATAAAATACACTTCCTAAATATGCTTGAAAAGGGCTAGGAAATAAGGCATTGGAAATTAAGACCAGGATCAGCGATGTAAATTTGCAGAGCAAGTAGCAATGGCCAGTGCCATGTAGAATTGAATAGTGGACAGAACATGCGCAGCAGCACGATCCCCGTGAAAGAGCGACGGGACACATTTGCTGATGGAATATATGGGATAGAGTACTGCCTAGCACACGGTACAAGGATATCGCAAGTCAATGAGGGGTTTTGTCAGCAAATTGCCGAACATGGCCAAAAGCTGACTTCCTTTATAAAGTCACAGATCTCCAAGGTGACTTGCAATATAGTTTTTGTGTATGGTAGGGGGTATTGTATTCCTTAGAATACATGGCCACACACATATGTTGTCTCTTGTATAATATGATATAATTTATATTCAATTTGCTGAGCCATACAAACAATATACAATATGTTTGCATTTAAAAAAGCAAACATGCAGCTCCTCATGTTGCAGCAATCATCTTCAAACAGTTTAATAAAATGTAAAGACAAAAGTTTTAATTTTGAGCTTTAAAATATGTAATAACATGCAGAGTCTTGCCCTCGTGTGTTAAACTCCAGCATTTTACCATAAACAGTGCCTTGTGAATTAATGGCTATAAAGTGACAAAGGAAACTATTCTGCAAATGGGGAATTTGAAAAGCTTTCAAGGTTTAAATTAAATGCTGCAGTGACAGGTGTAATTGTGATGGCACAACCAAAACGTAATAACTGATTGCAGATCAGTTGTGATGTCATTTTCTTATTAGAAGCAAGTTGTGATGTTACATCTAGTCTGTTATAAGAACATTATTACACAGATATTTCCGGCTGACCTATTATATAATTAGATATCTTCTAGACATGTCATGAACCACCATCAGGAAAAGAAAAGTATGACCCCCAAACTGGTGTTCACCCCGCTCAATCAACACAAATCGACAAAGTTACCAGAATTGTGCACCATTCTCACACCATCAACTTCATGGTTCATAGGTTAACTTACAACACTTTTCCCCAGGTCTGACTTTGATTTGTAAATACCTACAAAATTACACTCTGGGGGCGTCACACTCGCCGAGACCTGAACACAGCCATCGATACACCAAAAAATGAGAGGACAGCCCTAGTGACACACCCACCAAAATTGCTACCCACCCACACAACATGTCCACAATTCACTGAATACACCTACAGAAATGCCCATACCACATGGCCTGGAGAGGCAGGAACAAGATGTAAAGCATGCCACCGACACATGCAACTTACATGACAGACACCCCGACTCGCACATTAGGTCACAGAATGGTGAAAGATCTGACAGATGTCACATGTAAAGCATGCCACCGACACATGCAACTTACATGACAGACACCCCGACTCGCACATTAGGTCACAGAATGGTGAAAGATCTGACAGATGTCACATGTAAAGCATGCCACCGACACATGCAACTTACATGACAGACACCCCGACTCGCACATTAGGTCACAGAATGGTGAAAGATCTGACAGATGTCACATGTAAAGCATGCCACCGACACATGCCACTTACATGACAGACACCCCGACTAGGACATTAGGTCACAGAATGGTGAAAGATCTGACAGATGTCACATGTAAAGCATGCCACCGACACATGCCACTTACATGACAGACACCCCGACTCGGACATTAGGTCACATAATGGTGAAAGATCTGACAGATGTCACATGTAAAGCATGCCACCGACACATGCAACTTACATGACAGACACCCCGACTCGCACATTAGGTCACAGAATGGTGAAAGATCTGACAGATGTCACATGTAAAGCATGCCACCGACACATGCAACTTACATGACAGACACCCCGACTCGCACATTAGGTCACAGAATGGTGAAAGATCTGACAGATGTCACATGTAAAGCATGCCACCGACACATGCAACTTACATGACAGACACCCCGACTCGCACATTAGGTCACAGAATGGTGAAAGATCTGACAGATGTCACATGTAAAGCATGCCACCGACACATGCAACTTACATGACAGACACCCCGACTCGCACATTAGGTCACAGAATGGTGAAAGATCTGACAGATGTCACATGTAAAGCATGCCACCGACACATGCCACTTACATGACAGACACCCCGACTCGCACATTAGGTCACAGAATGGTGAAAGATCTGACAGATGTCACATGTAAAGCATGCCACCGACACATGCAACTTACATGACAGACACCCCGACTCGCACATTAGGTCACAGAATGGTGAAAGATCTGACAGATGTCACATGTAAAGCATGCCACCGACACATGCAACTTACATGACAGACACCCCGACTCGCACATTAGGTCACAGAATGGTGAAAGATCTGACAGATGTCACATGTAAAGCATGCCACCGACACATGCAACTTACATGACAGACACCCCGACTCGCACATTAGGTCACAGAATGGTGAAAGATCTGACAGATGTCACATGTAAAGCATGCCACCGACACATGCAACTTACATGACAGACACCCCGACTCGCACATTAGGTCACAGAATGGTGAAAGATCTGACAGATGTCACATGTAAAGCATGCCACCGACACATGCAACTTACATGACAGACACCCCGACTCGCACATTAGGTCACAGAATGGTGAAAGATCTGACAGATGTCACATGTAAAGCATGCCACCGACACATGCAACTTACATGACAGACACCCCGACTCGCACATTAGGTCACAGAATGGTGAAAGATCTGACAGATGTCACATGTAAAGCATGCCACCGACACATGCAACTTACATGACAGACACCCCGACTCGCACATTAGGTCACAGAATGGTGAAAGATCTGACAGATGTCACATGTAAAGCATGCCACCGACACATGCAACTTACATGACAGACACCCCGACTAGGACATTAGGTCACAGAATGGTGAAAGATCTGACAGATGTCACATGTAAAGCATGCCACCGACACATGCAACTTACATGACAGACACCCCGACTCGCACATTAGGTCACAGAATGGTGAAAGATCTGACAGATGTCACATGTAAAGCATGCCACCGACACATGCAACTTACATGACAGACACCCCGACTCGCACATTAGGTCACAGAATGGTGAAAGATCTGACAGATGTCACATGTAAAGCATGCCACCGACACATGCAACTTACATGACAGACACCCCGACTCGCACATTAGGTCACAGAATGGTGAAAGATCTGACAGATGTCACATGTAAAGCATGCCACCGACACATGCCACTTACATGACAGACACCCCGACTCGCACATTAGGTCACAGAATGGTGAAAGATCTGACAGATGTCACATGTAAAGCATGCCACCGACACATGCAACTTACATGACAGACACCCCGACTCGCACATTAGGTCACAGAATGGTGAAAGATCTGACAGATGTCACATGTAAAGCATGCCACCGACACATGCAACTTACATGACAGACACCCCGACTCGCACATTAGGTCACAGAATGGTGAAAGATCTGACAGATGTCACATGTAAAGCATGCCACCGACACATGCAACTTACATGACAGACACCCCGACTCGCACATTAGGTCACAGAATGGTGAAAGATCTGACAGATGTCACATGTAAAGCATGCCACCGACACATGCAACTTACATGACAGACACCCCGACTCGCACATTAGGTCACAGAATGGTGAAAGATCTGACAGATGTCACATGTAAAGCATGCCACCGACACATGCAACTTACATGACAGACACCCCGACTCGCACATTAGGTCACAGAATGGTGAAAGATCTGACAGATGTCACATGTAAAGCATGCCACCGACACATGCAACTTACATGACAGACACCCCGACTCGCACATTAGGTCACAGAATGGTGAAAGATCTGACAGATGTCACATGTAAAGCATGCCACCGACACATGCAACTTACATGACAGACACCCCGACTCGCACATTAGGTCACAGAATGGTGAAAGATCTGACAGATGTCACATGTAAAGCATGCCACCGACACATGCAACTTACATGACAGACACCCCGACTCGCACATTAGGTCACAGAATGGTGAAAGATCTGACAGATGTCACATGTAAAGCATGACACCGACACATGCAACTTACATGACAGACACCCCGACTCGCACATTAGGTCACAGAATGGTGAAAGATCTGACAGATGTCACATGTAAAGCATGCCACCGACACATGCAACTTACATGACAGACACCCCGACTAGGACATTAGGTCACAGAATGGTGAAAGATCTGACAGATGTCACATGTAAAGCATGCCACCGACACATGCAACTTACATGACAGACACCCCGACTCGCACATTAGGTCACAGAATGGTGAAAGATCTGACAGATGTCACATGTAAAGCATGCCACCGACACATGCAACTTACATGACAGACACCCAGACTCGCACATTAGGTCACAGAATGGTGAAAGATCTGACAGATGTCACATGTAAAGCATGCCACCGACACATGCAACTTACATGACAGACACCCCGACTCGCACATTAGGTCACAGAATGGTGAAAGATCTGACAGATGTCACATGTAAAGCATGCCACCGACACATGCAACTTACATGACAGACACCCCGACTAGGACATTAGGTCACAGAATGGTGAAAGATCTGACAGATGTCACATGTAAAGCATGCCACCGACACATGCCACTTACATGACAGACACCCCGACTCGGACATTAGGTCACAGAATGGTGAAAGATCTGACAGATGTCACATGTAAAGCATGCCACCGACACATGCAACTTACATGACAGACACCCCGACTCGCACATTAGGTCACAGAATGGTGAAAGATCTGACAGATGTCACATGTAAAGCATGCCACCGACACATGCAACTTACATGACAGACACCCCGACTCGCACATTAGTTCACAGAATGGTGAAAGATCTGACAGATGTCACATGTAAAGCATGCCACCGACACATGCAACTTACATGACAGACACCCCGACTCGCACATTAGGTCACAGAATGGTGAAAGATCTGACAGATGTCACATGTAAAGCATGCCACCGACACATGCAACTTACATGACAGACACCCCGACTAGGACATTAGGTCACAGAATGGTGAAAGATCTGACAGATGTCACATGTAAAGCATGCCACCGACACATGCCACTTACATGACAGACACCCCGACTCGGACATTAGGTCACAGAATGGTGAAAGATCTGACAGATGTCACATGTAAAGCATGCCACCGACACATGCAACTTACATGACAGACACCCCGACTCGCACATTAGGTCACAGAATGGTGAAAGATCTGACAGATGTCACATGTAAAGCATGCCACCGACACATGCCACTTACATGACAGACACCCCGACTCGGACATTAGGTCACAGAATGGTGAAAGATCTGACAGATGTCACATGTAAAGCATGCCACCGACACATGCCACTTACATGACAGACACCCCGACTCGGACATTAGGTCACAGAATGGTGAAAGATCTGACAGATGTCACATGTAAAGCATGCCACCGACACATGCAACTTACATGACAGACACCCCGACTCGCACATTAGGTCACAGAATGGTGAAAGATCTGACAGATGTCACATGTAAAGCATGCCACCGACACATGCAACTTACATGACAGACACCCCGACTCGCACATTAGGTCACAGAATGGTGAAAGATCTGACAGATGTCACATGTAAAGCATGCCACCGACACATGCCACTTACATGACAGACACCCCGACTCGGACATTAGGTCACAGAATGGTGAAAGATCTGACAGATGTCACATGTAAAGCATGCCACCGACACATGCAACTTACATGACAGACACCCCGACTCGCACATTAGGTCACAGAATGGTGAAAGATCTGACAGATGTCACATGTAAAGCATGCCACCGACACATGCAACTTACATGACAGACACCCCGACTAGGACATTAGGTCACAGAATGGTGAAAGATCTGACAGATGTCACATGTAAAGCATGCCACCGACACATGCAACTTACATGACAGACACCCCGACTCGGACATTAGGTCACAGAATGGTGAAAGATCTGACAGATGTCACATGTAAAGCATGTCACCGACACATGCAACTTACATGACAGACACCCCGACTCGCACATTAGGTCACAGAATGGTGAAAGATCTGACAGATGTCACATGTAAAGCATGCCACCGACACATGCAACTTACATGACAGACACCCCGACTCGCACATTAGGTCACAGAATGGTGAAAGATCTGACAGATGTCACATGTAAAGCATGCCACCGACACATGCAACTTACATGACAGACACCCCGACTCGCACATTAGGTCACAGAATGGTGAAAGATCTGACAGATGTCACATGTAAAGCATGCCACCGACACATGCAACTTACATGACAGACACCCCGACTCGCACATTAGGTCACAGAATGGTGAAAGATCTGACAGATGTCACATGTAAAGCATGCCACCGACACATGCAACTTACATGACAGACACCCCGACTAGGACATTAGGTCACAGAATGGTGAAAGATCTGACAGATGTCACATGTAAAGCATGCCACCGACACATGCAACTTACATGACAGACACCCCGACTCGCACATTAGGTCACAGAATGGTGAAAGATCTGACAGATGTCACATGTAAAGCATGCCACCGACACATGCAACTTACATGACAGACACCCCGACTCGCACATTAGGTCACAGAATGGTGAAAGATCTGACAGATGTCACATGTAAAGCATGCCACCGACACATGCAACTTACATGACAGACACCCCGACTCGCACATTAGGTCACAGAATGGTGAAAGATCTGACAGATGTCACATGTAAAGCATGCCACCGACACATGCAACTTACATGACAGACACCCCGACTCGCACATTAGGTCACAGAATGGTGAAAGATCTGACAGATGTCACATGTAAAGCATGCCACCGACACATGCAACTTACATGACAGACACCCCGACTAGGACATTAGGTAACAGAATGGTGAAAGATCTGACAGATGTCACATGTAAAGCATGCCACCGACACATGCCACTTACATGACAGACACCCCGACTCGCACATTAGGTCACAGAATGGTGAAAGATCTGACAGATGTCACATGTAAAGCATGCCACCGACACATGCAACTTACATGACAGACACCCCGACTCGCACATTAGGTCACAGAATGGTGAAAGATCTGACAGATGTCACATGTAAAGCATGCCACCGACACATGCAACTTACATGACAGACACCCCGACTCGCACATTAGGTCACAGAATGGTGAAAGATCTGACAGATGTCACATGTAAAGCATGCCACCGACACATGCAACTTACATGACAGACACCCCGACTCGGACATTAGGTCACAGAATGGTGAAAGATCTGACAGATGTCACATGTAATGCATGCCACCGACACATGCAACTTACATGACAGACACCCCGACTCGCACATTAGGTCACAGAATGGTGAAAGATCTGACAGATGTCACATGTAAAGCATGCCACCGACACATGCAACTTACATGACAGACACCCCGACTCGCACATTAGGTCACAGAATGGTGAAAGATCTGACAGATGTCACATGTAAAGCATGCCACCGACACATGCAACTTACATGACAGACACCCCGACTCGCACATTAGGTCACAGAATGGTGAAAGATCTGACAGATGTCACATGTAAAGCATGCCACCGACACATGCAACTTACATGACAGACACCCCGACTCGCACATTAGGTCACAGAATGGTGAAAGATCTGACAGATGTCACATGTAAAGCATGCCACCGACACATGCAACTTACATGACAGACACCCCGACTCGCACATTAGGTCACAGAATGGTGAAAGATCTGACAGATGTCACATGTAAAGCATGCCACCGACACATGCAACTTACATGACAGACACCCCGACTCGCACATTAGGTCACAGAATGGTGAAAGATCTGACAGATGTCACATGTAAAGCATGCCACCGACACATGCAACTTACATGACAGACACCCCGACTAGGACATTAGGTCACAGAATGGTGAAAGATCTGACAGATGTCACATGTAAAGCATGCCACCGACACATGCCACTTACATGACAGACACCCCGACTCGCACATTAGGTCACAGAATGGTGAAAGATCTGACAGATGTCACATGTAAAGCATGCCACCGACACATGCAACTTACATGACAGACACCCCGACTCGCACATTAGGTCACAGAATGGTGAAAGATCTGACAGATTTCACATGTAAAGCATGCCACCGACACATGCAACTTACATGACAGACACCCCGACTCGCACATTAGGTCACAGAATGGTGAAAGATCTGACAGATGTCACATGTAAAGCATGCCACCGACACATGCAACTTACATGACAGACACCCCGACTCGGACATTAGGTCACAGAATGGTGAAAGATCTGACAGATGTCACATGTAAAGCATGCCACCGACACATGCCACTTACATGACAGACACCCCGACTCGGACATTAGGTCACAGAATGGTGAAAGATCTGACAGATGTCACATGTAAAGCATGCCACCGACACATGCAACTTACATGACAGACACCCCGACTAGGACATTAGGTCACAGAATGGTGAAAGATCTGACAGATGTCACATGTAAAGCATGCCACCGACACATGCCACTTACATGACAGACACCCCGACTCGGACATTAGGTCACAGAATGGTGAAAGATCTGACAGATGTCACATGTAAAGCATGCCACCGACACATGCAACTTACATGACAGACACCCCGACTCGCACATTAGGTCACAGAATGGTGAAAGATCTGACAGATGTCACATGTAAAGCATGCCACCGACACATGCAACTTACATGACAGACACCCCGACTCGCACATTAGGTCACAGAATGGTGAAAGATCTGACAGATGTCACATGTAAAGCATGCCACCGACACATGCCACTTACATGACAGACACCCCGACTAGGACATTAGGTCACAGAATGGTGAAAGATCTGACAGATGTCACATGTAAAGCATGCCACCGACACATGCCACTTACATGACAGACACCCCGACTCGCACATTAGGTCACAGAATGGTGAAAGATCTGACAGATGTCACATGTAAAGCATGCCACCGACACATGCCACTTACATGACAGACACCCCGACTCGGACATTAGGTCACAGAATGGTGAAAGATCTGACAGATGTCACATGTAAAGCAAGACCACTCAGACTATCTCAACATCTGAAACATTATGCAAGACAGACACAGCACAAACAGGACATACAAATCACACAGGCGAACAAACTCAACTGGACAGGAAGGACACAATCCCAACAGTCTATGCCAAAAAGAGCCCTCAATCTTGTGTAGCCAAGTGAGGTCTTACATTGCCAAAGCGTCCAGCCGATATAATATAGCGGGGCAAAAACACTGCTTATGAAGCAGCATAATGCCGGCAAATAAAACACCTGAATGTTCTCCTGCCACTTACTGTAAGTTAACTGTTTAGCCCTTCTAATCTTTTTCACAATCATATTACCCTATCCCATTACATCCAATTAAACGCCCAAGCACTGATTGGATGTAGTGTAATTGATCACTCCCAGTTCAGTATCAAGTTTCACTTTGTTGACCTTTTTGTTGCATATCAGCAATGGCCATGTTTCTTTGAGATTGACGGCAAATCCTGACAATTCATTCAGCATGTTTTTCATGGCCATAAGCGTTCTATCGAACATTGCCAGGTCGTCTGCGTACAGCATGGCCACCAACGTGATGCTCCCGATCTTCGACGGGCATGTACATTACCCTTCAGGCGATACGGCAAGTTTGCAATCTATAAATTTAACAATAGGGAAGCCAAAACAAAACATTGCTTGACTCCCCTGTTGACCTGCACCATGGGCGTTATGGCGCCCTCATTATCCAAGCGCAACCCAATTACTATGCAGTTCCCTCAATATCTGCAGCAGCCATGGAGGGTATCCAAGCCTCATTCATTTAGCCCACAATTTTATTTTATTATGCACATTACATACGTTTCCATTGGTCCAAAAGTACATGTCATATGAGGGAGAAGCCTCTGTGAGGATTAATATTCTGCAGCACACATCTTGTATGCATGCCTGCCCACGGAGGATGGGCTCTTTACAGCACCCATTGTCATGATAAACGACCGTCATTGGGTTTATCCTAAGGGAAAGGTTTCAGCTTGGCTACTTCTCTTGGAAATATAAGCTTAGTGAAAACTAAAACGAGAAGACTAATGACTGATGCCAACTGGTTAATTTCCGTCTGCGTGGATCTAAAGTGATTTCGTTTAGAAGCCGGAAAGGGAAAGTGTGAGTGATTGCAGCACTGGGGTTTAGACACTAGTTATTATTTACATCCAGGTCTGCATTCCTTCTTTCTTTCGTTGCCGCAAAAGGCAACTAGCGCTGAAGGGATCGCTGCGATGTGTTGCGTGGCGCTACGCCTCAGGAGAGGTTGGGAAGACTGAAAATCCTTCGCTCACCCTCTATTGTATATTGCAATCCAGCCTTAGGCCATTTGGCAAATTGAAGATGAAATGTGTGCTCTTATTGCCCCTACTCAATGTCTGCTTTGTTCTCGGCTTCCAATGGGCCTCATTACGACCCAGGCGGTAAGTTACCGCCTGGGTCGTACCTTTACCACCATGGCGTAAACTACGTTTACGCCATGGTGGTTGGCGGACTTACCGCCCCATTCTGAGGTTGGCGGGGCGGTAAGTCCCCAATCCCCATTTACCCTTCCCCATTCCCATTTTTGCCCCATAGGGCATAATGGGAGTGGGGAAGGCGTTAATTACGCCACCGTAAATTACGGTGGCGTAATTAACATCAAGGTCCCTTAGCGCCATGGATTTTAACACCTGCTAAAAGCAGGTGTTAAAACCTCCATGGCGCTAAGGGACCTCGGAATCAGGCGGTAAGGGTCGGCGCTGTTTACGCCGCCGTAAACCCCTTACCGCCTGAGTCGTAATGAGGCCCAATGTCTTGGAACTCACTTTTGTGTTGCTCTTGTGTTCACTGTCGGTCCGCCTTGCTCCGTCACTGTGTACCTGTGTTTTATACCGTCCCATCCTTGCCCCACTGCGAGACGCTCTCCCTCGCTCACATTTTCTCTTTCCATCCTTCCTCGCTCTGCTCACATGCACACACTTGTTATGTTCCACTCGATCCTTCTTTCTCTGTCACTCTCGCTTTCACCCTCTTGGGAGTGAACATTGCCTTAAGGATGTCCCCGTTTCACGCCCTATAACAAGCACTGGCCTTGACAGCTTTTTAGAATGTCTAAAGCATGCCCTGCACCTCAAGACACGGAAGATCTAAATCTATTAAACCAGATCTATTGCCTTATGCAAGCTGCTGGATTTACAATACCTTCTGAAGGGTAACACATGCCACAATTTGTCACATGCCATTTTATCGAGTTAAAACAATATTGTGGGTATCAACTATATATGTGTTTACCTTGTAAACTGCAATCCCAACATAGTTTAGGAATGGTATATTTGAATACATACACTCCAGTGCAGGAATACGTGGAGTAAGTGCTGGATAGTCGGAGAAAAATATATTTTTTCCAACAATATATTTTCCAGGCAATATTATGACTACATACTGAAAAATTCTATTAGATAGATAATGCATCTGGAGGGTGTGGCTGGTCATTTCGTGGGAATTGGTTAATGGATAGGAAGCTATCTGTTTGCCCTGCAAGCAAACTAAGTCCTTTTGCTTAACCATTACCGAAAATGAAGACAATGGGCCTCATTACGAGTCCGGCGGTAACCGAGCCGGAAAAACCGGCAGGTTACCACCAGACTTGTATTACCATTCCTCCTCCGTGATTCCCGGAATTACCGGGGCATTATGACCCCGGTTACCAGGGAATTCCTGAGGCGGAATTCTGTAAGTCCTCATTCCCATGGGATGGGGACCATGGAAACACTGGTTCCGCCTTTGCAGAGCTGGTGTTTCCATGTCTGCCTGCAGGCGGGCGGTGTTAAACCCGCCAGCTCAGACTTGGCGGGAGTGACAACTCCCGCCTGCAAGACTCTTAATCAGCCGGTCCGGAAAGAACGGTGGTGGCGGTTTTACCACCACCGTTCTTTCCGGACCGGCAGGGTCGTAATGAGGCCCAATTATTTTTGAGGTTCACAATACTCACGCTGCTGCCACAGTGATGAATCGGATCATAGGGCTGAGGCAGGCAGATGCTCACTACAAACAAGGAGTCCTGATATTTCATAGCTCTGAATATGAGCCATTCATTTGGCCAATTGGCCGATGAACTGTCAGTGCACTGATGCCCAGGGCTCGACTGATGTGGATAACAAGGAATCCCCGAAGGCAGTGCTCATACGCTCTTTTGAGAAGGAGAGTATTAGACCAATTTACAGAGATCATCTCATTTTGTTAATGTCTACTCCAGTTAATGAGTCTCTATATCGGTGCACTGAGGATAGTTATAATAGAATTATCTGCAAATAAAGTTTCATTGGATTTTAATGTGTATTCTGACGTGTTAAGCGGTAATTCTGTATTCATTTTTAACACACTGGCCTAAAACAATCCTTTATATGACAGAAATATATTAAACCACTGCGTAAAGACCATGTGAATTCTTAGCAACAGTGGACAAAAGCAGGCTAATTTTATAAGGAGTACATTTATATTTTATACAGTTCCCAGAACACCAATCAGATGAAATGTTCTGTTTTCTCCCATCTCTGCTCTGTTTCCTTGCTGCTCATTGATATGACATGATAGGTTACTTATAACGCCCTTAATACCCAGTGGTTTCTAAGCGCGGACCGGGGATCGAACCTGTGATGCTCTGTGTCATCTTGCTTCCAAGGCGAGAATGTTGCCGCTGAGCTATCCTCCCGAGACAAACTGTCATTTGCTGACTCTGTATGGTATTTAGTTTGGTGCAGGCACATCTCATTTGCTGAGTTGCTTTGAGATTGAATGTCTCGGGTAGGAGGGAGTGAACTGTCATTCAATAGGTGTACTTTTAATTTGTTCCTAAAGAGTACAGTTATGCTTGCAGGTGAAATCATGGACAGTTCAAGAAAAGGCACCACATGAACTCAAGAGTGTAAAGGGCACTGGTACTGTCAGTGGGTTTAGTTGTTTGTGGGCGAGGACCAAGCATTTGTTTATGGATTTCCATAGAGTACCTGACAGTGGCATTTGTACATATCACTTTCACGTGTCATCTCATGAACACACCTTTCAAGTTGTATCCATGATGAAGGCTGGCAGCGGCGAAACATCCGCATTTGCATTATGTTTTGGCTGTAATATGTGTGGAGGAGTAATCCACGTTGGGGTTGATGGATGTTAGCGGATCAGTGTGCCTGTTCCCTTTTGGCAGCTCGCACGCAGCTACTTTTGGTGGAAAAAGCTCAAATGATGGCTGATGAAGTAGTGTAAGACAAAGTCTATTATTTTGCCCGTATGTGTCTCCTTGTCATTCAAAAGGTGTCAAAGCGTGTTTGTCTGCATGCCAGGTTTAAAGCACATACATACAGACAATTCTTGGCCACATAAGCATTGAGGCATGTGCCATACCAAGAACAAAGATGGATACAAGGCTAGACCACTCAGCCCAGAGAAACAAGCCTCGAAATGTGTTTTAGCCTTATCACTGGTATTCTCCTTGAAGAAGCTCCAGGCTGACAGAATTGAGGAGGCTGCTGCTCCGACCACCACCTATTTCACCAGTCATCCATAGGCCTAAACATCACGGTGTCCTCAGCAAAGAACAGACAAAGACAAATACCTCACCTGTCTGTGCCTGTTCGGGCCTGACAGGGCCATTGCCAGATCCACTATCTCCACTTCATCTACAAAGAAGTGGCCACTAGTACAGCTCACCAAAAGAAATCATCTTGTGTCTCCTCCCTCCACAGCCTATACCCACCCTCGATAGTGTTCAAATGTCCAAGAGTCCTGGGCAGCCCCAGCAAGCTACCCTAGCGAACCTCATCAATTTCACTGTTGCCCCGATCCAACACCCACAGACCAGATATACACCGTTCCTCATCCTGATCAATGTTTGCTCGACAGTGGGTCACACCGCAGAGATTGCAACCTCATCTCATACAACAACCTTGACACCCTCTTCATCATGGAAACATTGTTTACCTTACCCCATACTCCTATCCACAAGCTCCTGCTTCCAACATGATGACTGGCCAGAAAGGGCATGGAGTGAAGTGACAATCATTCACAGGAGCGATTGGCTATGCTCCATCATGGCCTCTCCCAGAACAAGCTTGATTAAATCACTTGCCTGTCAGTTCTGTTCATCTCACAAGAAATCCATAACCTTCCAACTCATCTACTGACCACCTAACAGGAGTGACGCTTACATTACCGACATTACTAACTTACTCTCCTCTGCTAATAATGTCTTTCTCTGAAGTTTTAATGTCCCCGCAATCCACACTCAAAGCACGCTTTTCACACTGACCAGATCTATGGTCATTAAGGAAATTGTGCTCTCCCCCATGTACAACAAAGGCAAGAACCTAGAATTAGTCTTTACATCATCCCCACATATCACCTCTGCATACACTATCCCACCCGACCTGTCTGACCACACCGCTATCCCACTGTTGATCACCAACTCAACAACGTTCCTCAAAGGTCGTGCTAAACACTCCCTAAATCAACACTGCTTGCTCAAAACCTTCCTGGTCAATGAGCTAGAAGCAAACTCTGCAGACTTCCCCACCACAGAGAAAGTCTCAGTCCTTCTAGAAATATTCGACAACTCTTCTATGAAAGGTGGGGGACACTCATGCCTCCCTAAATATTATCTGTGCAAAGACCAATCCCCCCGCATCTCAGCTTGCCTCCAACAAATGCTCAATAAGAGCCCTACAGAGCCATGGTGGTGCAAAAATAGTAACCCCGGAGATCCCACCGGCCTCAAATCTCTCTGCACCAACCATATGATTCTGAATATCGAGGCCAAAGCTGCTCACTACTCAAACACCATCATCGCAGCCTCTGACAAAAGTAAAGCTCTCTTTCGAGTAGTAAAGCATTGTACCAAACCTTCACCCGCACCCGAGGTGCCAGAAAAATACGACATAATCAACAACTGTTTTAATGGAAAAAATTGACAAAACCCTACAGATCATCAAGTCAACCTTCCACAGCATTATCCCTCCCCCCTACACTCGTGCATGCACACTGCCAATCTGGACCAAATTCACTCCTATCTCTCCATCAGACAGCCTACAAACAATTGCCTCCTTCAAACCCAATTCCTACTCAACCATATAATCCCTGGCCCCATCATTCATTTATTCATGGGCCTGGCCCTCAACTCACTCCTCAGCCTAATTAGTGCCTCCCTCGTATGAGGGTCATTCCCGGTCCCCCTCAAGACTGTTCAATGACCTTAGAACCGGATGACCTGACCAACTACTGACCCATTACGACTCACGTTTATTGGCAAAACCTTAGAAAAAGTAGTTGCTACACAACTACTCGCCAGAATCAGTCATTCATAGTTCTGCCCCAAGAAGTCGTTATGTAGAAAAATGAAGAGAATTGAGGAAGAGGAGGTAGTTGAGGACTCGACCAGAGGGAGAATGTAGAGAAGTAGGCGTATATGTCATTAGGATAACCTGCCGCCTCACCTCTGTCATACTGGATGAAGAACTTGAAGGCACTGTACATGACACAAGGTATTATCCCAATACTGCATAGTGTGTATGAGCAACGTTAAGATATCAGACAATCGTATCAAATGTACCCACAAACTGAAGTGGTAAAAGGAGATTTGCAGGTACCACTGAATGTTGAGGAGATGTAAAGAAAATTTGATGCAAGCAAAGTGGTGTCAAAAGGAGAAGAGAGGATGACACACCAAAATAATATGAAAATACCCAAAGAATGAAGATGTAACTGAAGAAACAAAGTCATCATATATACGAGTGAGAAGAAACCATATGTACGAAGAATATAAATGACCAGATGAGTAGTGAATGTATATATACCGAAACGCAAGTTAGATGAGTCACATAGAAGCTTGCTGCAGTAGAAAACATAACACGGGTAAAGCAGCCATATTGAAAAGATCGACTTCGGCTTTGAATAATAGTAAGTGAAAGGCTCTAAGGAGGAAGGCCAGAGCTGCAGAGCTGACAGAGGCTGCAAGTACAGAATTGTGCACAAACTAAGAATAGCTGTTGGACAGAGATCTTGGTTGCCACTGCGAGAAGCTACTGCACGGTACAAGCGAAGTCAACTGGGATAAACCATGTACGCAGGACATATTTCTCTTAAATTAACTAAATGAGCGAACATTTGAGGATGCCAAGTATTGCCAAATAAAGATGCAGACAAGCATATTGTTACGCTCACCTGGCTCCCACAGGGACGTCGGTCGGACCCGGACTGCTGCGGCCTCCACCCTCGTGATGCGTAGTGCATCGATGACTGACTGGATCTGCCCTCCTAATCTTGTCTGCTTGACCCGTAGAAATATTCTCCCACAAGTGGAGAGATGGATTTAGCCACTTGTGGATTCAAGTGATAGCTCCCCCACTGTCCTCCCCACTAATCACCTCTGTGCCCTCTCAGCAATCTCACCTTATATTCTTGAAGGATGAGCCCTCCATCCTGTGAAGCATGCAGGGGCGCGTTGATGACCAGTTACTTCACTGGCCTGAAGATATTGGAAGAGTTGTAGACGAATCCTGACTCCAAAAGGTCCTGGCGAAGAGCCGTAAGTATATAGTTCTTAAGAGTTTAAAATGTCTGGAATTCACTCCTGGCCAATTCCTCTTTTATCTTGCAACTTTGACCCAATAAGAAGATTGACTGCCGAAAGCGCTCCGGTAAAAGTCTGTGTTACCCAACACAGTCTGGTAAATAATGCCAAGGGTTAAACTTGCTGCTTTCTCCTTTTCTTACAGGTGCGGCATCAGAAGATGTGGCGTGCAAAGCTGAACCTGCCTGATGCCAGCTTGAAGATCCATAGGGATTCACCTAGGACTGTTTGCAGACATCTCACCTGATGCTGATGAAGATTTTCTGTGCACCCATCCCAGCTCTTTAACCATCCAGTGAACTTTCACTTGCGTTCTTGCAGAACAACGCTCAACACTACGACTACTGCCCTGGGCCTGCCCACCTTCCAGTAGGACCCAATTGAGTACTTTCTTTGCCCAGCCCTTTTGCCCTTTGGTGATTGAAGACCAAGACTTTGGGATTTCAGCACCGGCAGGGTCGTCCCTACGGAGCCCTGAAGAAGGCAGACGCTACCTTAATGCACTTCCGCCGAAACATGTCAATCCGGGAACAGCCACATGCATTTGTTCCTGCCTGAATCAGACTCTGTTCACTCAGTCTCTGCCACATTGGCTATCAAGATATCTTATTCTCCATAGGACCCTGGAAACACATACTGCTGTAAAGCAATACCTGACTAAGAGACTTTCCTTTAACAACTATACCCTTATGACAATTGGGCGATGGTATAGCCTCCCTCGCCTTTCACTTTTTTACCTTGGGATTTATTCACAAAGGACTTGTGTGTTCACATGAATTGGTACACTGTTATGTAAAAAACGAAAGATAAAAACCTTTGCTCAAGAGTGATCAGTATATTGTTAATACAGCATTTTTTGTTCACTTTGTTGTAAATACTGCACTTCTCTCCCTTTTTCGGGGTATTTATTGTTGGTATTATATGTTGTCTTTACCTTTTGTTCATCTATGTTGCATTTTTCAACACCTTCTTTTAAGCTTTATGGACTGAATATTTACCTGTACGATTAGCAAATAAAACCCTTGTTTGCTACCCTCTGGTTTGTCTTAGCTCAGTGCGAGGTTAATATACCTTTTTCCTCAGGTTTGGATCTACCACTTAATAGACCAACCTATACACTAATCTATGGACAGGAGTATACTCCTGTACCAATAAAGTATTATAGCCTTGAGCTTCGTACACTAGGAAGGGTACATCTTCTTGTTTACATGTGCTGATGAATAATACCTCTGGCGGTAAAATCAGGTAAGCATATGGCGGATAAAGAGATTGTCTCTGTCTGTTCTCTCTGCTCACCGGGTTGTTTCTTGTCCCACTTAGGTGCCGGGATTCGGCGATGTAAAGATGGATACAGCACCGGATCGAAGAAATGCTGCGTGGAACGGTGAGTATGGCGCGGCGCTGCTGCTGCGATGCGACGCATTTAAAACAAAGTCTTTCTTCTGGTTTGAAGATGCGATGAATCCGGAATCAGGTAAGAAATCAGGTAATACTCTTGTTCAAACCTTTGCTTCTTTCCTTGTTTCTAGGTTTGAGGCGGGCGTGGCAAAAGGCTGGATGCTGCTGCTGGCACGGTGAACGTTACGAAGCTTTTGCTGCTCTTCGGGCGTGGTTTAAATAGCCTCCAAAGTAGTCCCAGGTAGGTATTCCTCCCCGACCACACACGAGTAACAAAATAGTCCCTACGGTAAAGTAGTCCCTTCTAGGCCTCACATGGGTTTGTATCTTCTTGCAGCATGGTCTGCATCAGTTAAGTGTGCACCTATGAGCCTGGCGCCTATGGCGCCAGGACTGATGTCCCATATGAGCCTGGCACCATAGGCACCAGGACTGAACCCAGACAGCCCCTAACAGGGGTTGCTGGGTTTTCTCAAGGCAACATGAGGCCTGCTCCCGGGGATGATGGACGTGGTCTGGATGCCCGGGGGTATGCATCATGACACATATGTGAGATGAAGCAACCAAGTCTCCAGAGGCCAAAGAGAGTAATGACATCCAGGATAATTGAATCGAATAGTACTAAATAGAATCCAATATGGACAACGTACAAAGGAGAAGCCTTGGCAGAAAGCTTGCCTGATGAGAGATGGTACACTAATTGTGCAAGTGGGCAGTTGTCTCACGTTGTTCTCCACACCTGGGTTTCGTTTTGCTTATGTGCTGCTAACAAGCCGAGTGCCCAAGGTTAGGAGAGAATGCCAACCAATCATGAGAGCCTATGCAACGTTGAGCATACATTGTTACAATGCCCAATCTGCTGCTGTTATGCTGCTATAATCTGTATTATCCATAGTTAGAGTGATGTTCAAGGCATGCCTACTAGATGTGGGGTAGCCAATTGTGATATTAACCCTTATAGAACTTATAAGTAGATTTGTTCCCTTAACCAATCCCTCCAGCTGATAGGTTTTACTATTTGCCATGTAGGATGACCTCATAGATGACGCACTTCGAGGTATAAAGTCTTTGCGCACCTACAATGTAACTAAGAGTCTATGAGCTGCAATCTGTCTGTTCATCAGGTCTTCCTACTTTATTTGGATTGATAATAATGTTTTTTTTGCCATATTCTTTGAGTTTGTCCGTCCAGTTATTTGCGTCCATGGTTATTTGTTATGGTAATTCCATTCTGCACATGAGAACACTCCAGGTGCTACTGCACAGAAATTATTTTTGAACTGGGATTCTGGGAGACACCATTTACAAGTCAGTGGCCATCCCGTGAAGTGACTGAATGACACGTGCAATGGGGTGACATTTGTTGGATGAGCAGAAGGAGCAGACAATCCCTGAGGGCAGCTTGTACAAGACTAACACTTAGAAGATATGTGTGGGAGGAAGAAACAGAGATTCGGAGACATAGCAAGGAGATACCATGCAGCGAGTGAACAACCGATTTGGACAACATGTTGGCAAATGCATGCGCCAAATGCAGGGCGAGATGTATCGATTGTGCCTTTTCAAATCTGCCGCAGCAGTCTGCGGATGCCAAAATTGCCTATCCAACCCACATTCCAACCCCCGCCCCCTCAAACGTCTCTCTGCAGCATAGCCATCAGTTCAGGTACCTGCATGGTTAATGCACAGTGACCATGATTATCTCATGTGACCAATAGACAGATTGCACTCTCAGTTTTATACAACAAATCAGGGGCAGAAGGGGGAGTGACAGTGATCCTAACATGAAGATCTGGAAACAGCAAACGAAGTGTAGTGAATTAAAAGGAGGTGAATGAAAATTCCAATTCTTTATCTGTGCTGCTCCAGCAATGATAAGACAGCTAAAAAAGTTTGAGGACAACATGAATGATGATGAAGAGAAGCAGTATGAACCTTTGGAGCCCAGAGAGGAACCATCTACCGGAAGGCAGTAGTTCTGAGGAGGGGGGAACATGACATCACAAATACAGAGGTTGTAGTACTAATAGAAGATACCCCCTCACCTGTGTACATCCCCTTCTTTTAACAGAATTCCTATCACAGCTTAGAAAGGACATCACATAATGTCATGGCATCTAGAACAACATCGCTGCCAGCACCATCAGGCCCAGTTTGGGGTAGCTTCTTTGCTGTTAGCTGACAGTCACAGAGTGGCAGTATTTCACACAGAATACACTGCATCCAAATCGAGTCGCTTGCACTCTCCCAGAAGGGGTGTGCCAAAGAAAGATAGGGCCCACCTTGAGTGCCACATCTTTGTAGTCCCATTAGCTGTGGCACCATGCATGGACATTACAATAAGCCAAAGGTTCAGTAGTTCACCCCACCACAAACCATCAGACAAGCAGAATACCACCACCCTTCTGCGAAATGACCCCTGAAAATATTGTAGCTGTGCCATTGCTTGGGGCACAAAGCCTGCCCACCTACATTGAAGTGAGCATGGCAGAAATGTCAGGACAGTGTTGTAGAAGTGTTTGAAAGTGGACACACATATCAGAATTCTCATGACAGGCAGTGCCTACTCAATGCTAACCTGGCTTTAATATTGGCAGGAGACAGTTGCCATACTCTTTTGTGAAGTTATGTCATTTATGAAAGTAGCAGATCACCATTTGGAAGTCTCTGGCCACAGGTTTACCACTCACAACTCAGTCCAGGAATGACCTTCGTTCTGAATGTAGTGAGGCTCTCCTACAACAGATGGCCATAGCATCCATTTCACCATGGCCATGTGTACCAGTGGTCAGAACATTGACTTCAACGGCCATCACAGCATGCCATGTGTACCAGTGGTCAGAACATTGACTTCAACGGCCATCACAGCATGCCATGTGTACCAGTGGTCGGTACATTGACTTCAATGGCCATCACAGCATGCCATGTGTACCAGTGGTCAGAACATTGACATCAACGGCCTTCACAGCATGCCATGTGTACCAGTGGTTAGAACATTGACTTCAACGGCCATCACAGCATGCCATGTGTACCAGTGGTCAGAATATTGACTTCAATGCCCAGTACAGCATGCCATGTGTACCAGTGGGCAGAACATTGACATCAACGGCCTTCACAGCATGCCATGTGTACCAGTGGTTAGAACATTGACTTCAACGGCCATCACAGCATGCCATGTGTACTGGGTCAGTACATTGACTTAAATGGCCATCACAGCATGCCATGTGTACTAGGTCAGTACATTGACTTAAATGGCCATCACAGCATGCCATGTGTACCAGTGGTCAGTACATTAACTTCAATGGCCATCACAGCATACCATGTGTACCAGTGGTCAGTACATTGACTTCAATGGCCAGTACAGCATACCATGTGTACCAGCGGTCAGTGCATTGACTTCAATGGCCATCACAGCATGCCATGTGTACCAGTGGTCAGTACATTGACTTCAATGGCCATCACAGCATGCCATGTGTACTGGGTCAGAACATTGACTTCAATGGCCATCACAGCCTGCCATGTGTACCAGTGGTCAGTACATTGACTTCAATGGCCATCACAGCATGCCATGTGTACTGGGTCAGAACATTGACTTCAATGGCCATCACAGCCTGCCATGTGTACCAGTGGTCAGTACATTGACTTCAATGGCCATCACAGCATGCCATGTGTACCAGTGGTCAGTACATTGACTTCAATGGCCATCACAGCATACCATGTGTACTGGGTCCGAACATTGACTTCAATGGCCAGTACAGCATGCCATGTGTACCAGTGGTCAGTAGATTGACTTCAATGGCCATCACAGCATGCCATGTATACTGGGTCAGAACATTGACTTCAATGGCCAGTACAGCATGCTATGTGTACCTTCCATCTTTTACCAGCCAAGAGGTGTCCCACAGTAAAGTAAGGGGGCAGCAAGTGAATGTAATTCGGTTTCTGTCCCCTCTTTCCCATCCTTCCCTTGCCAGCACTTGTCTTGCCCCTGATGATGTAGCGGTGCGTCGGGGCATGTGCCACTGTTTTTGAGATTGTATATTTTTTACTCAGTGAGCACAAGTCACCAAAAAGACCCCCATACTGCCAGAGTTCACAAAAGCATTGGGTTTCTGTAAGACTAGGGTGAGGCTGAGCACGAGCGGGATCTGAGAAACGCCCTGGATTAAGCACTACCTGTTTTCTGGCAGGCATATTGCCCCATGCAAGCTAATCCCAAAGAGAAACAGAAGCAGGCAGACAGCAGCAGCAGGCTCAGAGATCGCCTGCAACTGGCAGCATGCATTTGGGACCAAGAGAGGGAGCAATGCAAGTAAAGGGACACAGGGATAGAGAAGCAAAAGGAAATGTGCTCATGTTTAATCGAAAACTCAGTAGAGGTCAGTAGACAAAAGCGTTAGCAAAGGAGAGGAAAAGGGGGAGAACCATACAACCGCACCCCACGTCTTTCAGAAAAAGAACTATTTAATAAAGAGGAGGTGGACTTTAAAATGAGTCGCACTTTGAAAGTTGTTCTTTTGATTAATGAATTCAATTGCAAAAATAGCAAGCTAGCTTTTCAAAGGTCAACGCTTAATCATTTTAGAAGGACTCGGCGCAGAGCCCACCTAGCCCATGCAGTACCCCGCATATGCACTTTAGTATGCTGTGACAAACATAGCGTGGCATTTTTGGACCTAAACATCTGGAGTGAGGGCAACCCATTGAACCCCAAAACATTAAACAAACCGACAGATAGAAACACATTACTGCAGTGGGACAGTTCCCATCCTGACAGACTACGACAATCTCTACTGTATGGCCCATTTCTACGACACAGACGGCACTGCACAGATAAGGTAGATTTCGAAACTGAGTCACATTACTTGCAGAACAAACTGAAAGAGAGGGGATATCTGAAACGGTTATACGTGGAGCATATAAAGAAGCTAAAAATAGCCACAGGGCCCAATTACTAGAGGTCAAAGAACCCAACAAAAGGACAGATAACATCAGGCACTGCCGGACTGGGGCATAACATTGTCCCAATCACCAATTAACGAGCCCCACAGCTGCAAATGGCAATGCATTCCTTTTGTGACATACTGTTTTAGTAGTACCCAGGGCGAGATTTCTGATAAAAAGGGATGTAAATTGTGCATTTTCAAGAATATGTATTCAGTTACAATGGTCAACACTACTAGCCGCATGTTGAAGTAACTCCTCAACTGGCCCACATTGGCCAAAAATGTGTCCCACTCTGACCCAAAAAACTGCCCCACACTAGCATTTTACGTTTTGGGGTTCGGCATTGCCCTATTGCCCTAAAGGGCAGTCCAAGCCTGCACTTGTGTAAGAAGTACAGCCCTCATAGTAACATTGTGTGATGTATTATTAAACAGAGTTGGTCCATCATCAAAGAAACTGATCAAATTACTGAATCACCTCTATTTGTATTGAAGGTGGTCTGATAGCACAGCGAGTAGAGCGCTCATTTTGACATCTATGCAGAACCTGCTGATGCAGGTTCGAATCCTGGCAGGGCCAAACTCAGCCTTTCATTCTTCAGAGGTCCATAAATGAGCCGCACACACCATGGGTAATAATAAGCAGCACTCGGATACCTGAGGGTTCGTAGTGCTATATAAATGCTGAATTATTATTATTAAGAAAGTCATGAGCTTGAAACCAAGACTGGTCCAAACATACCGGGAACCATGAGACCTGACACTAACTGAACTATGGGAGTTATCACATATGTGGGGACATTTCCCTTGTGGAAGTTGTGTATCATATCATACGACTATTAAAAGGACGTTCTTTGAATACAGAAATGTTAAATGGGAACCGAGGTTCCTTTCAAACTGCAATTCTAGGACTGTTAGCTATGCCCTGTTATGTAGCTTATATTGATTAAAGCACCCAAAACATGTCCCCCTGGCTGAATGAACATAGATCACGTCTGAAAGCAGGCGTAGCATCCGACACCATGACAGACCACTTTAGGGGACATGGTAACACAACAGAAGACCTTGCATGGACTGTAACAGAACAAGTAACACAGTCAGATAGAAAGGGTGACCTGACAAGGAACGTTAGGAACAGGGAGATGTATTGGATGGCAATAGTAAGGTATGGTATACATGGAAGCGATGAGTTAGTCACCCCAAGTAACTGATGCCAACAGCTTAGTTGTCAAATATGCAGTCTTAAGACAGGTGGTAGGCGTACACCCCACACTTCCCACCAACGTTCTCGTTTCACCTTTCCCGGAGCTCAATGCCTTCCTCGCCTTTCTTATGTATGGCATTTTGAAATTAGATGTTAACATAAACACTGCAGTCTAGTTACATAATGGGAAGGAGGCACCAGAATCATGTTCTCCCGCTGTCTGCGCCCTTTGAATTGTCACTTGTATTTTTTTCGAAATTCTTTGTATTCTTTTGTTGGTGCCAACCCCCACTAAACACCCATGGAATCTGGGTATCACTCCCAGTGATTGCTTTAGCATCACGCACATTGCTCTTTAGGCTCAGTATTCAAATACCTTTCCACCCCAGTTATATACACATGGAAGTATGCCGCAACTTACATTGTACCTTTTGAGCAGCACCAACATACGCACGTGACGTTAGCTATGACTCAGTGACGTCACTACGTAGCATGTCATAGCATTAGAAATAGAATATGACACCGACATTTCTACAGAGAGTAAGTCCACAGGACATGGGGGCGCTGGAAATCGATTAGATACAAAGTACTGGGGAGCAACATCCCTGTTAGACACTATGCAGTGTTTAGGAAACAGTAACATTGAGAGTACGGACTGGTATCATTTAACCAGTCGCTACGTTTCTTTTTTTTCCCCTGACTTATTTAGAACCCGGAGATCCCATTAATGGATCAAGTTGCAGCCCATTAACAGGAGATCATCTGTGGTCTCTCCTGAAGCATGAATTGGGAGGTAAGGAACAGACTACAGTAACCTTGAGGCAACATTCAGGCAACAGCTAAATAATGTTCTCACTGAACTTGTGCTCATGGCTGCCAATGGCACCAGTGCATTCTATATTAACAGATCCTGCTCAGTGAGAACGGCAGCCAAAAAACGAGGCCTTTCAATACAACCCAAGAGGCAACCCACAGGCAAGCCGAAAGCCCCATGTGGGCGTGCAGGCCATTTTGATGGCTTCCAATTCTGATAATTTCATATCCAGATATCGTATAGATAGTAATGCATAGCCTGTCAAACAGAGTGATCTAAATTTAAACTTGTTAGACACGGACTAATCAAGGAATCTTGAAGAAGACGTGGGTGGGATGTGGTGGAAGCTGGAGATCTGCATCAAGTACATAGCAATTGGGCAAGGGCGTAGTCAACTGTCCATAATCACTGTCACCACCATAACGTCGACAGACATGTTGGTTACCCCATGGGTTGTGATTTAACACACAGATTTTGATAAAAGGCTTGATGTCATTACTGTGTGCCATATTATGTTACACCATTACATGTGGAATTGTAATGTTGTGGTTTTCACTCTATGCATGTAGTAAATAAATCAAAATTATCTCTGTTATTCCTCTCGAAATATTGTCACCGTAAATCAAATGTTTACACTTTATGTAGAGTGTGGAGCAGTCATAACATGCACAGTGCTGGTGAGGTATGTGGCTTACAATAGAAAACTTTTGCAACTTCAACAATCTAGAAGGGGAAGTGTAATTCTGCAGCTGCTGTCACATTTGCAAGAAGGACATTCTACTTCCAGAAGGACCTTTAGCTGACACACGAGACATGAATAACTCATTAATACAGGGCTTTAAGTGGGCCAGGGCTAGTAGGGCCAGAATGGCAGCAGTCTCCAAAAACTGCTCCCAAGTTAGGTCTCTTCCAAGACTTGGCAAAATTAAAAACAATATTTTATGAGTGGCCACGCATGAGTGCTGTACACCAACACACACCACTCTCTAAGTGAAGACAGGATGTGGGTGTTAAAGCAGTTGTAAAACTGCCAGGTTCGCTTCTCAATCCGTCAGCTCCATCAATAACCCCCTAGGCACTGGGCAGGCATAGAAATGTCTGGCAGTGCCCAATGCATTTTCTGCATCACACAGTATATGTCTTTAGTTTTTCCTTACATAATTGCAGAGTCAGAGTCAAGGGGACGAAAGGGAACTAATGTGACTACAGTCAGAAAAACATACCAAGAAGGATCAGAGTAGCAGACATGAAGACAAGTGACTAATAGAATAAGATGCCAGCTGGTAAGACATGGAGAGGATCCGGGTTAGATTCTGAGCAGGCCGAGTGGCACAAAATAAATGCTTTGAGGGCCTTGTAAAGCTTTGTTTTGGACAGCCGGCCCTTGTCTAAGCTCCCTGCCACGCAATATTGTTTGGGACACGTGCCCTTGACTAGTCCTTCTGGACTGCCAAGACATTGTCTGCATCTTTTGAAGCAGGCCTGTGGGATGTATTAACCCACTCATCCAAGCCCTGCAACATCACTGTGCATTGCTGGCAGCGGAAACATCAGAATGGCCACTGGAAAGCATGCTGTTTGCCAGAAATCACCAGAAAATGCACAGTGCAAACCTGAAAAATAGGCTGCCATCCACTTTAGCCTATCTTAGTGAGCACCGGAGAGCACTGCCAAAACCCATCCTTTGGCTGCTCACAGAGCAAAATCTCTGTCAAGGAATACAGAGTTGTCTCAAAAATCCGTTTTTATTTGGTGTCAAATTTGCTAAAATCATGGCTCACAAACCACTTAAAAAGATCCAACCTCCTTGTTGGGTGTTCCACATCATTATACTGCAAGAATCCACATAAATCCAATGTCAGAAAGAATCATGTGTTATTAGAAAAGAATCCACTTTTAAAGATATTTGATGGAAAGACAGCTGTCAAAATGGGTGTAGTACTGTTACTCGCCTCTGTCAGGTGCTGGTGATTTATAATTCTGACAGGAGAACTGTGTTTCAGAAGTTAAATATGCCAAAGAAGAGAATTCCATCAAAATGCCATATAGAGTGCCACACAGTGATTTCATTGTTGAAAAATACTTGATTTAAAGATATGTTGCTTATTGTGAGTTTATAAATGTATTTTCTTACATGGAACTATGTTGCAATTGACTAGAAGGTAATCTGAGGCCTTCTGTTCATCGGAATCCTTCACACCTTATCCCTAGACAAAGAAGCTTCCTTCTGCCCTTGGCCAAGAGATTGACAGACTGGTGTGAAGAGGAACTAGCCAAGGCACCCTGGCATGTTGCTCTCAGTCAAGACAATGGGGGCTTTGTGATGAATAGAATATGCTGATTTGGGTGTGACTGGTCAAAAACTGCTCTGGGAGAAACAAGACATGTGACCCTCTGAGTCAGCCAGATCTAGGAGCGGAGACAAACCATTGTGGATTCAGGTAGCCCAGCAAATATGTTTTATAAAATTGCGTATAACAAATTTTACCAAGCTGTCAAAAATATGAAACTTTGGGATTCTTAAAATGAAAAATTCACCCACAATTTAAGACTAAGCTGGACACCGTGTGATGTTCTGAGACCAAACCCCGGAATTAGTAATATCACAGCTGCAGTGTTGTTGCTATGAACATAAGAACTTACAGCAATATGCCCAGAGAGGAGCTGCATGCATGTATCAAATTTGGTGCAGAAACAATATTGGGAAACTCACCAAAAGCGCAAAGAAGTTGTCATTTCGGAACTAAAGCTCTTAGGAAGATCAGAGTTGGACAAGAATGTACCTTAAGTAATTTGTGATGTGTATATGTATTATGAACAACTTGTGTATCTGGGAAATATGTTTTTTGGGTAAAATTGATTTTCTCTGTAAACGCAAAGGGGAGGGATTTCAGTTAAGCCATAAACATGACACCGGGTGACACGCTGATTCTTTCTCCAGTCAGGGGACAGAGAATCCTCTAACCTATCAAATCCTTAGGGGGTTGGGCATAGAGAATCAGCCTACCCACCCACTTTGGAAACACATAAAAAGAGACTGTTTAGGACAGATAGAGGACACTCTTGTTTCCACTACTCACCAATTCCTGCGAAGCACTCTGCCAGACCAGATCCAGACAATATCCAGACAGAGACTCCAGACTCCAGATCTAGATCCAGAGACCAGAACTCTAGAACCCAAACTCTAGAACCTTGAAGCAGAGAGGCCTAAACCAAAAGCTGAACTCTTCTCAGCAGGTCTGTAGAATCTAGCAACCTGATTCTCACATTCAACAGCTGGGCTGAGCTGTTCTATTCTAGCCAAGAACCCTGTGCTAGAACCAAGGTCCAGACACAGAAAGCAGAGCTGTATCTAAGACCCATCAGATCCAGTTCAAGAGGCTGCAGACCGCCGTGCAGTGCTGAACGCAGAACCCGGAGGGCCTGAGACCTGTTCGGTGTCGAGAGTGAAGCCAAACCCCTTGACCAGATCTTTGACAAGGCCCATTCCATTCCAAAGCTAGGAGTTAGTATCTAGTCTAGAACTGTCCATAACCAATCTCTTAGTTTAATGTAATCCTCTTCCAACCATTTTAACTTGTCCAGAACTGCATTATAGAATCTTGTGTCCATCCTGTTGATTTCAAATCTGTAAAGCACATCTGTCAGATTTTATTTCTGAAAAATCTACCTTCACAAAAACATACATAACTTTTGAACCGCACGTCCTAGAAGCAAACATTAAATGTCATTTTAAAGCTAAGATCCTAAGCTTTCCAACAGACCCAAAACAGTCCAGTTGTTCTGTAATCGCGATTTACGCATGCGGAAAAATTGCCTCGAATTGCAATTTGGCTCAATTTCATTTTCTGTCAAAATAGCTGCTCCTTGTTCTCAAATGCTGAAATTCGTTTTCAATTTGATAATCATTCATGAATCATTGCTAGTGTTGACCTGAACCAATTCCAAGTAACTATCACTTATCCTGAATCTTCTTTAGTGAATTAAAATCAATTTAGCAGATTTTCCCATCCATTGCAATCACATTCAAAAGCGTTTTGACCTGTGTTTTAAAATCATACCTGTTTTCTCTAAGCATGCTGGGGGGCACTGGAATTGAACTGCATTCTTGATTGTATTCCTGAAACCTGTGTGCCCTCATTTCCATCTCTTCATATTGCATATGGGGGGAGTGAGAAGTCACAGGGTAAAAAGTGACCATATTATCTTTTGATTGAAATCATATCAAGTTATTTCTGGGTTGCATTCTTTCCCATTATTGCATTTCCTTGAATCATATGAGGTATTCTCTGCTACAGTATCCTTCATATTCATACTCCTAAGTGATTAAAGAGATTGTCAATTTTGTAATATTACCCCTTGTTGATTACCGTCCATATTCAGAAGTGTTCTATTTAGATATTCTTTCGTTCATAAAAGTGTGATACATATATTGTGTAATTCTTCAATAAACCTTTTAATTTGCAAAACAAACCTACTTCTTGGCTCAGTGAGGTCAGAGGAATTCAAAGAGAGGGGTGTTATATAAGGGGTCATCATCCAGATTGAAAGAACTTTGACATAAAAATATATAAATAAGGGCTTCCATTGGGCATCCCATCCTAAGCATTGACTTAGTTGGATTGCTGGATTGAAGTCACTTACAGGCTACATCTTGTTAAACTGCCTATCCCTGCCCTTTAGGTGACATCAAGCACTCATCGGGTTAAGGCCACACCACCATTGTTATAGCACCCGTTGTCTTCTCATGCCCCTTAAAGCCCTTTATTGATCCAGGACCAACGTGACATAATTACAGAACACTATCTTTTGGAACAGGGCATTTTATTAAGAGCACGTTCTCTAGAATGGCCTTCTCACGATGAACCCTCTGTGTTGAAGCCATGCAGCCAGCACATGTTACTGTGATACTGGGTGATCATGGGGCTGGTAGTATCATTCCAATCAAAACAAAATAACAGCGGTGGAACCTACATATTTCACCATCAACCACCTCTTTTATCATGGTGCTAATTGTGCTGTGATACCTGCTATTAGCCGGCGTGAATAGGGCCAGATCCTGAGTAGTGGTAGGGCAGCAATTCCCCATTTTTTAGGACTCTATGGGGATTTTCAGAGCTATTACCAGTGGTGGTAATAGCACTGGTATATAGTGGTAAATAAAGGCAAAAAATTGACGTAAAGCCAGAGATATACCTACAGCTCAGAGCTGGAGGTAAATCTCAAGCTTTCCGTCCAAACTGAGGATTGGGCGGAGCGGTTATGCAGCGATAATAGCATTACCGATTGCATTTTTGCCGCTCTGCCCAACCCCTGATGAGGCCCATTGGTTATAATCTGCATTCACCCAGAATTCATACATTAACTCCAATCTGCTTTCACCTAGATAGCATTAGCTATCCCGGTCTCGGGAGGATAGCTCAGGGGCAATGTTCTCGCCTTGGAAGCGTGCAACACAGGTTCGATCCCTGAGTCCGCACTTAGAAACCTCTGGGTATTAAGCGCATTATAAATAACCTATCATATCATATCTGCATTTGCCCAGATCTAAACCATAAGCTGCAATCAACTTGAATCACATTTCAAACAGTTTGATGCAATCCACATTCCCCTAGGTTTATTTAGTATAATGGCTGCATTTTACATACACATGGCTACCTTCACACATCCTCCATGTGCAGCACACTGTCCACCCCAAGACTCACCCAAGTGCAGTAAGTCATCAGTCCCCCAGGTTCCTCCCAGTGCAGGACTCTGCTTGCCCTCACAAATTCCTCTAAGTGCGATATTCTAGCCATTCCCAACAGATTCTTTCAGTGCTATAGTGAAGGGAATTCTAAAATGTCTCCATGGCTACTCCCACATTCCCTCTGAGCTCAATCTAATAGTCTAACTAGATAATGAAACATTGTCAATCAACATCACGTTATGAGTGGATGGTAGTATTGATGGAATGGCAGGGTTTTACTGGAGCTCAGTGATGGCTGTGCTCCCTGCCCGTGCCACCTTACCTGGGTAATAGGTGTAGGGTGTTCCATCAGGCATCTATGAGTGGAATGGGGCAAACAGGGCAAGCAAGGGGTGTGAGCTGCCCAGTGGCAAGCTGTGAGAGCTGCCCAGTGGCAAGCTGTCCTTTGTCTCTGGTTCTTTGCCGGTTGCCCAGGCAAGCCTACCGGAGGTCTCCCACTTATGGATATGGTTCATTCATGATGCTGAGGGAAATAGCCATGTCTTCAGGGACCTTCGGAAAGTTGTTTGGTTTTGTGTGTGTCGTATGTGGGCATGCAAGGAGTTCCTGGTGGTGGTGGCCAGGACTGAGAAAGTGGAGCCTCCAATTCTGGATGATTTGGAGGGGGATAACAAGAAGAAAGGCTTGATCAAAGGTTTCTAGTGGGGTGATAGAGGGTGATTTTCTGTTTTAGGTATTAACGGCCTGTCTTGGGCAGTGCTCTCTGGGTGATGCACATGACTTGTAGTTGTAAGATTTGTCTTCAGAGATCAGAACCAGAACAGAGATAATCCATTCATAAACTTTATTAACATATCATTAAGGTTTTCCCGAAAAATCTATTCAGTATTCCAGTAATACGCAGCTCAGATCTGATTTGATCTATGACAATAATTCACAAATTACAATTGTAAAATGCATCCTATATTTGAGTGACTTCTAGAACAATTAACCTCTCCTAAATCGCAGATATTCAGTGCATGGCATCCTTTGTGATATTATTAATTATTAACAATGGCAATATTTATATTCATGCATTGATTGTCATTGCTACAGTCCAATACATATCTGACATTATCATCTTATTCAAAGCCTCTTGGCTCTGCTTGTGTAAGTTGGCCTTTCCCATCATGCATCTCTCTGGCGTGCAGACACATCTCCTCACATCCCACTTCATGCTATCTCTTGAACCCCCTGGAATCCTTTGAAATCCTGCCTCTTTACACATTTCTTTTGACAATGAATCAATTGATCAATTGACTTCTAGAGTCATTGAATCATTTTCTTTAATGAAGGGTGAAAATATCGCCCTGGCATTAGCCCTGACAAGATTTTTAAAGTCTCTTAATAACATGTTGGAGTTTATTACCTTGAAATAGGTCTTAAGTTTACATAATAATGAAATGGAAACTATTTTTTTAAATTATAAACGTATCTATAATAGTGTGATTGTGTATTTTGAACAATATGTTTCATATGTGTCTTTTGTGTAACGTTTGACTTTAAAACCAATCCCAAAAAAAAGTTCAAAAATTAAAAAATGTCAAAATAAACAAATAAAGCTTAGACAACCCGAGCCTACGCTCCTGGGTACATTTCCATTCGGATGTCTGCCCTTGGTGATTATGTTCCTTTCTACATCCCACTGTGGTGTTGCACCAAAGTACACCCCATTTTGATTTTGCTCCTGGGCACCTTCCATCATGTTTTGCAGCTCGTTACTTCCGAGTGTCATATTTGCCCTTCGTGACTTTGCTCTCTTCTGCACCCCATTGTATTTTTGCTACTAGGCACAGTCCTTTGTCATATGCGCTCATTGTGATTTTGTTCCTGGGTACAGCCCACTTTGAATATCTGCCTTACACACTGCACCATTCCCAGGTGTAATATCTGCTCCCAGAGGCGTAGCTAGGATTGTCTAACAAGTGGGTCTTGATGGTAATATAGTTGGGCCCACTGCTGTGACATTAACATCTTTAAATGCCCACACAGCCCTGCTGAGTGGGCATTTACAGATTTTGGGTGGCCTTGCCCGCTCAGGCCCTACCCTGTCTGCGCCTCTGTCTGCTCCCTGCTACTTGGCCTGTGCCATTTTCATGCTGTGATACCTGCTATTCTGTAAAAACATCAAACTACACTCTATCACTTTGGTGTGTTCCCTCTTACCCCCAAGACCCTAACACCACGTTCAGGGCATCCAACCTTGGTACCTCTCTTAGTTATACTTTCCGAACAACTCCAGAAATCCACCAGATCAGCTTCATTGGCAGCCTATAAAAGCAAGACAAAAAAGGCAGCAGAATACAAGCAACAGAGAAGGTCAAGAGGTTGAGGTTATCCATCCTAAAGCATTGAAAGCAACAGAATCCTCATGTGAGACACTGACTAAGTAATCCATAAGAAACTGCATTTCTAATACTAACAGGCCTCCTGCAAGATCACCCACCTCTTACATCTGAATATACCTCATGGGAAAGCACCATCAACAACACGCAAACACACCCCATAAAGCACAAACCATCCCATGGAAGGAGACCGGGCCAGAAACAGATAATATGCTCTGTCCATCAAAGATCATCCTGACCAGAACCACAAAGAGATCTTGGAGCTTAACACACAGCCTACTACATTCATGTACCCAGTAAACTGAAAAAACACAATTCCTTGTATCACCCCCTATAAAACCATAGTTCATTAAACTTTACCCTCATGACAACCTACACTAGAGTCAAGAAGACAATCACAACCCTAAACGCACATGTCTCTGCCTCTTCCAAATGAATCCAACACACATGAAAATACTCAACAGAATAATCCCAGACCCTGATCAATGCAGAAAAACACAGAACAAAGTTAGAGAACTGAGAAGTTCTTAGCAGCAATCTCATCATCCACCCAAGCTGGATATCACCCCGGCCACTTTATTTATGGGTTAGAATGTGGTCCAACCCATCCCTGTAGCTTAATAGAGCCATATATGGGAACATTATGAGAATTTGGTCCAACCCATCCTTGTTGCTTAATAGAGCCTTGTTGCTTAATAGAGCCATATATGGGAACATTATGAGAATTTGGTCCAACCCATCCTTGTTGCTCAATAAAGTCATATATTGGAACATTATGAGAATTTGGTCCAACCCATCCTTGTTGCTTAATAGAGCCATATATGGGAACATTATGAGAATTTGGTCCAACCCATCCTTGTTGCTTAGAAGAGCCATATATGGGAACATTATGAGAATTTGGTCCAACCCATCCTTGTTGTTTAATAGAGCCATATATGGGAACATTATGAGAATTTGGTCCAACCCATCCTTGTTGCTTAATAGAGCCATATATGGGAACATTATGAGAATTTGGTCCAACCCATCCTTGTTGCTTAGTAGAGCCATATATGGGAACATTATGAGAATTTGGTCCAACCCATCCTTGTTGCTTAATAGAGCCATATATGGGAACATTATGAGAATTTGGTCCAACCCATTCTTGTTGCTTAATAGAGCCAAATATGGGAACATTATGACTAGTGATTGTGTAGCTAAATAGTCCTGTATTAAATGTATTCAAAATTAAATGATGACCTTGGGATTTCATTCCTGGTTTCTAAAGTTCGATGCATTCCTACCCATGCAATAATAATAACTTTAGAAAACGTCCCACTCCGTTAATAATCTCACTATTCCATTCACTGTTTTCACCCCAACTACCCTACATATTTATCAAAAGTACTTAGTCTCCATTTACAACTATCAGATCATGGAAGGATGCAAGCTGGGTGAGATCCGCACAAAACTGGGAGCATCCAAATGCCACCCCTACTCACCAAACCAGATGAGCAACTGCAGATGAGCCCAGATGAGCAACTGCACTGTCTCCACAAATGGATCTCAATAACTCTGAATGTAGTGGATCCATAAAGGCCCTTCACGTGTTTGTAAGATAATCCTGCCACTAGATTATTCACAGCCACCCTCAATAACCTGAAGGAATAGAACACAAGGCTGCAGCAAATATACAGGAAACCCTACCTGGGAACATACATAATGATCTAACTCCATTAACTCCAGATTTACAGCACAGAAATGGTAAAGGCCAAAATAGTTCCCAAGGCACACTGCATAGATTACTGTTATTATAATTATATATTTTGATCACGCAAACCTAGCTTGGAAGCAAAGATTCACTGGACAGGTCATGAAGCAAAACATTGGTAGGGAGAATCAAATGAACATAAGTAATTGTATTGAATGTTGTTCTTTTATAACGCGCTTCATACCAGAAAGTGGTTTCTAAGCACGGGATCGGGATTCAAACCTGTGCTGTGCTGTCTTGCTTCCAAGACAAATACGTTGCCCCTGATCTATCCTTTAGCCATCAGGTAGGCCTGCACACCAGTGGTGGTTGACTTGTCAGTGAGGTACACTGCTCTGTATCAGATCCTAGCCAGGATGGGGAACCAGTGTATATTGGGTAAATTGCGGTGGTGTGGTAAAATTTCCAAGAGCAGGTGATAATGCAAGCCTTGACATTTTGGGATGCTTTGAGGGGGCCAGGGGAACAGCCAGGAGCCTTTCAAGCAGGGAATTCCATCCATTGATACGAGAGCGCACAAGGGCCTTCTCCAGCATTTAGAGGTCCTGGGGAGAGAGGAAGGGCTTCACCTGGCAGATTTGAAAGATCTTTTACTGAGCCGTTTGAGCCTTTTCTCATAATTTCCTGCTGGAAGGAACAATTATTTTTAACAATGAAAAATAGGCATTTTGATGAGTGGGTGAGGTGAGGATTGAACAGAGTCCAGGCACTTCTTATCGTGCCAACCTTTAATGGGTTCCTGCTTAGAGGGGTGGCCCAGGAGTGCAAACCTGGTCTGGGTTGTGTTATAATTTAAATATTCAAATGCCATTGATGTGTGAATGGTTGCAAGGCATGAGAGAAGGCGAAGTATATCATATAAACTCTTCACCTTTAGGTACAATTGCGTATCATCTAAGTACTGGTGTTTTACGATGTTTGGGTCATCAAGGAGTTACACCAGTAGTTTCATATAGAGGACCAGGAAGAGAATGGAACTCAGAGGGACTCCAAAGGTGACTGTTTTATTATTGAGAATTTGTAAGGCGATCTTTACCACCTGGATGTTGGCTGTTCCAGTGCTGCATTTGTTATGGAACCTGGATTGGTAATCTGAGAGCAGACGGAGCTGCCTCCATTTTCTATAGAAGTTGGATAACACCTACCTTCCCTGTGACTTTGTCGATAAACTGAGGGCTCTTGATTGCCTGGTAGTTTTCTAGATCTTCTCGGTTTAATGTGACATTTTTCAGAAGTGGGTATCTAAGGACCTTAAGGATGAATGCCAGAAGGACGCTGGTGGTGTAAGAAGTCAGTTTTAAGGTTGCAAGCATGTCAGAGGTCACCGGGCAAGAGTGGTTTGGGGAGTCAGTCCAGGGATAAAGGACCATACAGATGATCTATAGGATGGCAGGTGAGAGAATTTGGAGCCATTCATGGGAGCCTGATGGTATTGACCTTGTTGAATAAGAACCTATTGATAGGCTCACACTTATCCTGGAATTCTGGTAACCTCTGAGTCATTTGGAGTAGGGTTTAAATGTCTTTGACTGGTTCACAAAGGGCTTTGCTCATGTTAGAGGCTGCCATAATGGTGGGGGCGAAATAAGTAGCCTTGACCTCGGATATCAAGCTCTTTCCTTTTGAATGTAAGGCCATGGGGGATAGAAGGTCCTCCTGTCTAATGGACCGTTTGCTGATAGAAAGCTCTTCAGTAAATCAGAGGGTGGATGGTCTGGTTCTGCAATAGCCCAATTTGTTCATAGTGAAATCTGCAACTCTTTTGATGTTTGGTTACAGGTTCCTAACAGTGAGGTCACATTCATCGAGGTGAGGCCGATGGATGCTATTTGTACTCAATGTCTCTACTGCAAGGTTTTTGAGAATTCTTCTGACCCTTGAGCACTTTCAGGAAGTGTGATAAGTAGAATGTGATGTTTGCATGGTCTTGTCCAGTTCAGCACAATGGAGTCCATGAAGCTTAGGAAGGGTTAAGAGGATAAGAGGAAGCATAGTGTAGTAAATCCTAATATGTGTGGGTGCTATTATGTGTCTCTGGTGATTTAAGTCATGTGGGTCCTGTGGAGTTTGAACTCTCCATGGTAGATGGTTATTTGTGTGAGAGAAAGAAGCTGCAGTAGGTAACTTCATAATCTCTTCTAAGAAGGCACCAAACCTGTGAAGTGGTTTGTAGATGAGGTGGAAATTGGCTGAGTTCTTATGTGATAGGAGGCGTTGGCAAGTGTGTGTTTCTATTTAATTGAATAGAAATTAATGATGTACTGTACAAGGACATTCAATTTTGTGAATGACTGTCATGCCCCCGCCCCCTTGTTCATTCCAACCAGTCAATATGTCAGCTGCTGCATCAGGTGGGACTGGGGCATCAAAGATGTTGGAGGAGGTTGGCGTGAGCCAGGTTTTGGGAATGAAAATAGCATCAAGTTTATTGGCAGTTATCAAGTCAAATACCTGCTGCATGTGGAGCGGTTGAATGGCCAAAAACATAAAAGAGCATGTATGACTGGAGTGGAACTGGTGAGAGGTGACCAGGGAAATTTGGAGAAAGTTGGTTGAGTTAGATGTACAGTGTGGATCAGTATGTTTGCCCAGGCAGTCCCTTGGGTGTGTGGGGTTGAGCTTGGTTTGTCAGAGATTCATAGTTATGTCTTACTAGGAGAGAGGTGCAGGTGGTCTTGGGCTTGGACCTGCCAGGCCCATACAAGCACAAACAAGGCGCATCTTGGCCTTTGTATGTCCTTTATTGAGGATGCCTGATCCTGAATACACCAAGGAAGACATCTTAAAAGAAGCTTGGGGTGACTATGGTAAGCAGTGGAAGATGAGCAACGACACGTGCCATTCTTTTGCCACGTATGTAGCTGGAGTCTGGATTAGATTATGCCACTGGTGTCTCTTAAGTGAAGCCTGAGGTGGCCATGGTCCAACATGGAAGGTTTTCAAAACGCAGGAAGACCAAAGTCATGTGACCTACTCTTACCACTTATGCTGCTGGAAGATGGACCTGCTTACACCACTGGTGTACCATAATGGAAACCAAGGCGGGCATGGTCAGCAGTGAATTGAAACAGGGGGGAAGTGTAAGGTCAATTGACCTACTCTCACTGTGTCTTCTGTTGGAAGCTGTATCAGCTACCACCACTGTTGTCCCTTAATGGAAGCATGGTAAGAGGTGGATGGCAGGCAGAGGCAGGAAGAGAAAGTCACATGCTCCTGGTTTGCCTGGGATGAAGGTATGTGCCTAACAGGACCAAACAGGAATTGCCCTTTTCTTCATCTTCCATGTGCTTTAGATGCCTGGCCGAGAGACGCCCTGTGATTTAAGATTTAAGAAAGATAAGAATGGTGAGGACTATACAGGTGGTGGGGAAGAGGTCATGTGACCTAGAGCCACCTCCACCAGTTGACCAGTTGCAAATGTTAAGAGTCTTAAAGGCAGTTTAAGTAAGTAAGGAAAGGGTCAGGGTTAAGAAAATCTGCACAAAAGAGGAGGCAGCAAAAGATTACCAGTGATCAGCAGGTGGGTGGAACAGATGTCATGTGACTTAGATCAACTTATGCCAGCTGACCAACTGCAGATGAAAAGAGGCTGGAAGGCAGAAGTTTAAGTGTGGAAAGAAAGGGGCAAGAGAGGATAAGAAACAGGGCACCAAAAGATTATAATTGTCATTCGGTGAGACAGAGGTCACATGACCTAAAGCCACTAGAATCAGCTGACCAACTGGAAATTGCATCTAGAAGTAAATGTTCAGAATGAATAAAGAAGTTAAAAACCATCAGCCCGTAATACCACACATTACAGAATACACATTCTACAAATGCACCTGGACCAAAAAATCCACATCAGCCAACCGAAAAAAAGAACAAGAACAAAGCCAAATACCCATACCAACTCTGGGGTCCTTTGTTCTGTTAATGATCCATAAGCCGAGCCAACTCTAGCAACCCAGCTGGGTCACCGAAAATCCTTACACCAAAACATCTCGAATACCATAATCCAACAAACTGGACTTGCCCCCATCCAATCACTCCTCATCTAATCAAAGATGAAGATGCTCTCTTGTGAGCTTTCTTGTGAGCCTTCAAAACTACTTACCTTAGGCCACACCAAAGAAAACCATCTCTAACCCTTACAACACTGCACAGTGCCTCCTCATCCCCAACACATTTCTCAATGTAAATATCCTTGAACATTAATCTACCAACACTTTGAGGACAATGTGGAGACAAATAATAGCAGGAACATATTGTAGCACAGAATCAGGCTCATGGGGGGAACATATCAACTTCTTTATCCATATGGTAAACATTAAAAAAAACATTAAAAAAACAAAACAGACCCAAACACACCCAGTGTGCTCATGGTTATGAAGATTCAGGTGGCTTTCAAGGATGACATCCATAACCTCCTCCAGAAAGGACAAATGGACATTGAAGTGTAAGGAACTGCACTATTCTGTACTACAGCCTTACTCTCGGATAGGACAGAGAATACTGACATGTCTCCCTTTAAGTCACTCACCAGAAATCTTACCTGTTGAATATCTCAAGGATCCAGTCTGTTATCTGTACTTTAAACCATAACATAACACGTGGATTTGTAGAGCGCACGTTTATTCCCACAGGAGGCATCTTGGCGCTATTGACAGATAACAGATGTTTATTGTTATCCAACTTGCATTTTCGCGACCTCAGAAGGATGAAGGGCTGAGTGGACCTGCCCAGATTCGAACCTGTAACCATGAGGTCAAACACAGCCTCCGGTTGTGGATGCATACGCCCACTGAGCCAGAGACCCAGCTTAAAACATCCACATGAAAGCATCCACATGACCTCCCCCTCCTCCAGCAAATCACAAGCAAATCAGATTTCACCTTCTGTAACTCCAAGAACCATACTCAAACTTTTGAAGTGCTCACCAAAACCGCAACCCCGAATTAACTCAGACATGGCTTGTGATTTACACACATGGACTCCTGGATGAGAGGAAACCATTTAAAACGAAATACATCTAATAGGTCATATATAATCTGTAGCATGAAGAAAGCCAAACACTCACTGACACCAGATACTTCATGGACTGCTCCCACACACAAGACCCCAGGTCAATGTCATAGCAAGAAGCATCATCTTGAAAGTCTGAGCCATTGGGCACATCATGCAATATCTGATCTTCCAGGATAGAACCGTTGCAAACATTACATTTTAAATCTAGAACACTATTGAGATAGGGCTCAATCTTATCAGGTTTTAGTCTTATTACAGATTGGAATCCTACTGCTCTTGCTTAGGTTTTACGAGAGACACACTTGATTACCTACAGGATATTGTCTACACCTGGCAGGTATTCTATCAGGCGAACATACCCCAACGTATGAATAGACCACCACCAAGAGGCCCCAGACCAAGGAGCAGTGAAACCAGTAGTGATGCCACCACACGTGGGGGCGATACACAAGGGACTACTCAACATCCTACTGATAACGTCATACTAGGTACAGACACCCTACCAGCACCACCTAACAGATTGAACCTATCTCACGTGAATACACCTTCTACCTCATTACCCACAGTCCTTATTTTAGAAAGAGGCAAACAAGATGCAGCACAAAGAAACCTAAGGTAAAAAAAACAGGTAGCTGAACAGCTAGTTGTCAACATCTCTACCAAAGAATGTCAAAGTCACAAATGGATTTATTGAATTTAGGTCTCTCATTTACACCTACTCAAAGTACACATTTCTTTGAAGAAAGAGTCAATCCTTTTAGACTCATATGAAAGATGAGACTTAAAGTCTTTTTTGATCTACAATCACCACAATGCGATCAATCGAGTAGATTGATTATCTAGAGATGTGACCCAAAGGCACCTTTGACCCACAGATCAATAATATAGCACCTGAGATCTTTGAAAATAAAATTATTAAAGACCTGAAGAATATCAACTACACTAAGATTAAAAATGACAACATACGGAAGCATTAAAGTACCTTGATTATGCAGCTAGCAGATGACACTACATTCACATTAAAATCTGCAGACAAAGGGGGTGATATAGTTATTACGGATATACAATTTTAATTTTGCAATGGACGTGTAGAGAACTTCTAGATGACACTGATACCTACATCAAGATAGACAATGACCATTTCAGCACTCATTGAAGAGACCTTTTATGGCCTGCCCAAAATACACAAAGACATAAGAAATCACCTATAGTGAGACCTATAGTAGCTGGTACAGCGTGTATATTTGATCCTCTAGCTATTTCTCTGGACAGGGTTCTACAACCCATCGTCCAGAGGACCTGCACATACCTAAGGGACACATCTGACTACATCAAGTGTTTCAAAGCATTAGGAACATTACCACCTAATTGCACCTTAGTTTCATTTGTACATAGTCTATATACCTCCATCCTACATTTAGAGGGTATAGAAGCCCTCGAATGGGCATTGCTTAGAGAAGAGAATTGTTAGGCAGTTAAAATCTTTTTTTATAGAGCTAACAAAAATAATCTTGCATAACAACGTCTTCCGCTTTGACTCTCAATTTTATTTACAAGCATCTGGCCCATTAATGGGGTCAGCTAATGCCCCAGCCTATGCTAACATTTTCATGTTTCATCTTGAGTATGTACATTTGCTCAAAAATGAAGAATGGTCCTCTAAATTACTTACCTGGAAGAGGTATATCAATGACATTTTTTGCCATCTGGGGTGGTACAAGAACTTTGGGGGTTTTTGGAATATCTGAACTCAATACACAACTGCATGAAATTCAAAATGGAAAGAGGTGATCCTAAACTTCATTTTATGGACATAGAGATCGAGATAATT